>NC_034411.1:87827771-87866401 GCF_002078875.1 Numida meleagris | reverse complement strand
CTCCTCTCCTCTCCTCTCCTCTCCTCTCCTCTCCTTTCTCTCTTACTTTCTTTTTCTTTCTTCCTTTTTATCAAGCTTCTGTTGAGTGCACCTGGGCCCCAAAATGTCTCATGAGATAGTGTCAATAGCTGTTCACAAGACTAGTAATTTCTTGTAGCATCATCATGGGTGGTAAGTTAGGCTTTCTAAGTTATAATACCCAAGTCCTTTCCTTTTTGATGATAAATACTATCTTTTTTCTGGTTACATTTTTCTAGCTCTTAATGGACTGATTCTCAGTGATAGGCATAAAAGGTTCGGCTCAGTTTTACACAAGTAGTCAGTTACCTGCTGCCATGTCAGATATCCACAGTTGCCCCACGGTATGTAGGGTCAAAATACTTGGCCACATTCTAGAGAAGTCCTGTATCTTTCTGGAATAGCCACTGGATGCAAGGCAGGATGCTCTGAGACATTAAGAGTTTTCAAAAAGGTATATGCTTTTACTATAATCAAGAACTCTTGATCATTCTTTGTGCAGAGTTGCCCATAGTAGTCTAGTTTTCTCTTCACGTACATTAGAAGTAAGGTGAAAGAAGGGGAGTGCAAAGGAACCTTAAATGAAAACATTTGAACTGTGTTTCACTGATAACTTTTTAGAAGGATCTGTATACTGATTTTGACTAATATCAGTGCTTGTAGGAAGTAAATATTGAGCTTTTATGCTTCAAACCATCAATAAGAATTTTTATTTCATATAGAATGCTCTGACTGAAAAATCTGGGAAAGTTGTGCATATGAGGCAGTCAAGAAAGTCATCATATGTTTTTACATAGAGTGGACAACCTGAGTGGACAAACTAATGAAAGCTGAAGATTGTGCTTTTGCAAGCTCTCTCAGTCATAACATTTCCATATTTAAGAATATTCATAAAAGTTTTAGCATCAGAATGTAGCAGAACTTTCTACAGTTAAAGGAGAAAGACTGAATAACAAATGTGTGCATCACCGTTTAAATGTAGTGATTGTCTTAATACTCTGAATTACTCAAATATAGGTTAATCAGGGGTGAGCAGTCACACCAGTTTACCTGATACAATAGTCTGTAATTTATATGAAGACATGAATCCACAAACCACCTAATCCACACACTTGTGAAGAAAGTTGCATATTCCTTCCTTGACTTCTGTCTTCCACACAAGTCGTGTGTAATGTAACATTGCATGTAGGTATCAAATGTGACATTTATACTAAGAACTAGTGCCAAAGATCCAGGTTCCCATAATGCAACTTCATACGCTTATTCTGTCAAGAATCAAAACTATAGGTATTGTAGTTGTATGAAGTACTTTGGGAACAAATTTTCATTATTTTGATTTGTTGGGTTTTTTTTCCTTTTAACTGCAGCTCAGCCACAATATAACTGGATAAGTAATAAACACTTCCATCCTTTGTGCATAGCAGGCAAGCACAGTCTGACTGCACTACACTGAGGTCATGTTCCCTTGAAGTTTTTAGCAATACGAGGATGCTGATGCCAAATCTGTGAACATCTGCCCAGCTACTATAATAACTGATGCATAAAGATTTTATTTTTTCCATATTGTGTTTGTGTATATCCTCATGAATACTTCAAAAATGTGTTTTCCAGTGGAAGGGAAGAACTGAGTTACCTAGCAAGGCTGTCCTTTTTGATGTGCTGAGACTAAAGTAAAGCTAATTGCTGGGGTCCAAAAACATGCAAAAGAAAGGAGATGAGAAAAGACAAAAGTCAAAGGGAAAGAAGAAATGGGGAAAAAAAGAGGAGAAAAAAAAACCAGAAAAAGATGGAGTGAAAAAGAAGGAGAAAAAGAAGGAAGAGCAGAAGTAAATTTGGGATTAGCATGCAGAGAAAAATATAATTGAATTCTTTGACATGTATATGGCAGTGTACCTATCTGGCTTTGGCTATATCACATCTAGCTGCATTTTTCACTGTTGAAGTCTGACTAAAATGCAATAGATATTAGGTTATGGAATAAGTGTGAAAACAAGGACCTATATCACATGGTAACTTTTGCCCATCACTATGTCATTTACTTTAACTGTGTCTCGCATCATGGGGTAAATGAGAATTGAGTGTGGCCTCACATACCACTCTGAGGAAGATGATGAGCAGAATTCTTTGAATTTTTCTTTGGTTTAAATATGAAGAGAAGAACTGGACTTCTAAACCACTGGTCCTTACTTGAAGCTGTACAGAAGTTAGCTTTCTCCCAGAAACTTGCTACAACACAACATATCCGCTGCAATTATTCAGTTCCTGGGACGGGTGCGTAGGAGGAAAAGGACGTGCATTCCATGGTCCTGAAAGACCTGGCTGATGTAGATGTCAAGCTACTCTCCCTCATATTTTAAAAGTCATGGCTGGCAGGTGAAGTGCTCAGTGACTGGAAAAAGGGAAACATCACTCTCATTTGTAAGAAGAATAGAGAGAAAACTCAAGAAACTACAGACTGGTGAGCCTCACCTCTGTGAGAGAGGTCATGGAACAGGTCCTTCTGGAAGCTATGTCTGAAGAAATTTAAACAGTTAACAAGGAGAGAGTATCCCTTTAAAATATCATTGTATACATATTTTACTTTATAAATAATGGATAACAAAAGAATACCTTTCTGCTATAGAGCATGTAATTTCTTTTTTTTTTGAATACCTAAAAGTTAAAATTGTCTAGCTGATGACCTTTTTTTTAACTGATAATTGTTCCCCTACAATATTTATAGAATCATAGAATCACAGAATGGCTTAGGTTGGAAAGGACCTTAAAGATCATCCAGTTCCAGTCGCCCTGCCATGGCCAGGGCTGCTCCCCCTCAGATCAGGCTGCCCAGGCCCCATCCAACCTGGCTTTGAATATCTCCAGAGATGGGGCATCCACAGCTTCTCTGGGCAGCCTGTGCCAGTGCCTCACTACCCTCACAGGAAAAAATTTCCTCCTCATATCTAATCTAAATCTACTCTCTTTTAGTTTAAAACCATTTCCCCTTGTCCTGTCTCTAAACACCTGGATAAAGAGTCCCTCCCCTTCTTTCTTGTAGTCCCCATTTTGATACAGGAAGGCTGCTATAGCTGAGCCTTCTTTTCTCCAGGCTGAACAGCCCCCAGTTCTCTCAGCTTCTCTCTATAGGAGACATGCTCCAGCCCTTTGATCATCCTAGTGGCCTCCTCTGGACTTGCTCCAACAGTTCCATGCCCTTCTAATGCTGGGGAGGACTTACTGACTTCTTAGGGGTTAATTGTGCAAATGAGCTGTGTGTGGTATAGTTATACAAAATATCGGAAAGCTTTACAATATTCAAAAGCAAACAAACGAACGAACAACAAAACCACTTCTGTTGTTGTAAACAGATATCCCTTGTGTCTATACAAATGTCAGGGGCTTTGCAAAACCTAGGATCATCAGAGGGAACATGCACCTCCCTCTAAGTCACCTTCTTCAGAAATTACTGTGTTCCAAGTCCACCACTGAAACTGGAGAAACAGTAGTGTATTTTTTTTACACATAAATCATACATAAATAAAACTGAGTACACTACTGAAGTGGTAACAAACATTTGTGAGTAAAAAGTGACTTTACCATCTAGATGAAAAGGGCATTTCAGGAAAGAATTGTAGCATAATTTATTCTGGGCTGTAATGGAGAACTACTACTTCAGTTCTGGAGACGTAGTTGGGGGGCAGCCCTTCTCTCTGCCTCGTTTTCATGTCCAGCAAGGATCTCATCCAGCTGCCTGCTACACAGGACAAGTTTCAAGCTTGGATACAACCTTTTTCCAAAATATATTGTCAAGAGCCCATGATAGATGCAAGTGAACAGACTCACACAAGGTAGATCATGCTCACGGGCGACATAACGAAAGAGGTTTAAGCAAAGCTGTGGAGAAATAGAGCAGGAACAGTTTCCAGCAGTTCAGCCAATGAGCAGCTGTGACTCCACTGCATTTGAGCAGGTGCCATAACTACTGTAAAGAGACTAGTAAATCAGAGACTAGTAGCTTTGTCTTACCCCCAACACTTGGCATCCTAGAAGACTCCTGATGACTACTGGATTTGTTGCGGTTCTGGTTTTTCCTTTTATTGTTGGCTGCTCGCACAGAACGGAAAAGCACTTCACTTGCCTTGAAGAACGCAACCATGAATGGCTGTTTTGACTGAGGCCCATGCCTTCCAATCAGGCCAGCAGATTTAACATTGATACTTCGACCTATAAAGCAATGGAAATTGTAAGTTATATACATGAGGTGGGGTTCTGCCCCTCCTGAAGCATAGTGGGAGTTCCACCTCTGACTGAAGCATGATATGAGTTTTGCCCACAATCCTGAAATTACACAACAAGAAATCCTGACCTCCTTTTGCTGAAGAAAACTTAAAAGACAAAAAATTCAACAATTCAACAGTTTTCCAGGTAGTTTGTCATTGCATAAAATTGTAGCCTTCATACACTACATATCTTATTCAATACATTGATATTTTAATTCAGTCTCTTGTACACATCTACTGAAGTGAAAAAATAATGAGGCCCATTGAAGTGTATAGGCTATCAAAAGGATAATGTAATGCAGTCATCTAGTTTTTGCGTCACTTGGGTGTCAGATGTGAAACCCTATATCCCCAAAGCAAGTATGCAGCAAAAAGAAGTGTGGATAATAAATATATCTCTGCTTTAAAAACAAATATTGTACAGTGTTACTCAAACTGATGTTCATTCAGTAGTAAAGGTAGGAAGGAGTTCAGTCACTCCAGAGAATAGGATTTGAAATATGGACATTATTGACTCTGGTTCTGTTCCCAAGGGATGTGCATATTTCTTTAAAATATTTGTTCAGCCAGGACTGTGTGGTAACCTCGCTATATTATAGTATCTAAACCTCAGTAAAAGAAAAGAAAGCAAAACAACTCACTGAAATTGCATCAGTGACATTTTAGCAAATAAACCCTTGCTCTTAACAGAATTTATTTTGGCAGCATAAATGCTTTTGTGCATACATGTATTATGCAGAGCCCTTCAACTGTCAGAAAATGAGACAGTGTCATGTGAAGCTGTGCAGCTGTGCAGGGTGGGGGACACGGAGGTCCTTTAAATGGGGAGGTGCGGGCACTGGCACCGCCCGTGCGGCATCACTGCACTGGGAACTCTGCTAAGCTGCCTGGCAAAGTTGTCATGCGGACAACAGAGGAGCATCTGCCCCGCAAACCTATCACACTGTTAGCTCCATCACCCTGAAAAAGAGCTTACAAATAGGCATAGGAATCGGCCTTATAGAAATAAGCATATAGGTTTCCTTTTCAAACACAAACGTACAGTGGCTGTATGCCAGAGTCTATATTTCTTAGAAAAACTCTATCACTGGCGTAAATGAAAGAGGCAGTTTGATTTGTGGTTAAAGTAGTTTCCATTCTACTTCCACTGTAACAAATGTATTAATTCAGCTCAGACTTCCTCCTTCTGGCAGCCCTTTTGCAGTAAAAAGAGAAATTAGAAGTTCCAGCCAAATACCATACCTTGAACTGACCCACTTCAATACATAAACACTTTTACAACATGTTTATTCAGGTGTAGCACTTTAAATTGGTTTAAGATGTTTCCAGTGACAGAGAGCACAGCAAAGGCAGGAGAAGAACTGAGAAAGTTAGCAGTTATGGAGTAGAGTAATTGGCAACATATTCTGAACAATTTTGATAATTACTTTTTTGACTGCAAGGGAAAAATATATTTGTTGAAGCTTCTGGTTTCATTTTAAATGGCTTTTTAGCCTTGTGTTTCTTTAATTCTTCTTTTCATGTATTTATTTATGAAACTATTAAATAATTCAGTAACATTAATTTCTGTATGTTCAAATCTACTGTCGCAAGTCAGATACGAAAAACTGTACAGACTATTCTCTATTCATTGCAACTCATGGACAAACCAACCTCCTACCACAAACTTCCAAGTTTCCCCTCATTTCTAGAGGGAATATTTATATTATTTTTCTTTATTTTTTGTTCCAATGACTTTCAGAATTTTAATTTTATCTGTAAAAGATTAATACCTTACTGGTGGACATTTTAAGAATACTAATAGATTTATATACTGAGGGCTGTAAGGATGTGTGTAGGTTTTCCAAATTTAAATCTAGGTTCTCTGAATTTACAATGGTGGATATTGTGTGCGAAGCAAAACATCCTTCAAATCGATGTGAACTCCCTTTAAAACAACTTTTAATATTATTAAGTTTCCTATGGGTTTCCTTTAGACTTCAGCAATGAGATGGCTATTAAGATTCCACAAGTTAGGGCTTACTTAGTTATTCAGGTTATAGAGATATACCATAAAAAATTAAGCCTGTAACCCACAGCCTTTTTACACAGAGAAACAGTTTATGTGATTTTATTCCCTTATTTGCTTGATCTTTTAAGCAGCCAGCCTGAATTTTTAGGATCCTTTTTTTTTTTTCACTTCATGAACAGTATATGTACTGAATCTGCTCCTAGTGAAGTCAAAAGGAAAACTCGTATTGACTTCAGTGGGTTTGCCGTTAAACTTTTCTCTCTCAGTTTATCATATACCTTAGCTTAACTCTAACTTTCAGAAGACAATGCAATCAAAATATACACTGCCCTTGAGACATTTTATTTCTTCTTTGGAGGATCTCTGAACTGTTTGGTTTGGAAATTCAAACCACATATGTTGTCTCATTTTAGGTAGCTTCTGTGCAAAAGAAAGTTTGCATTTACAGAACATCTATCCTTCATTTAAAGAAAAAAACCAAGGAAAAATTGTGTGTAAGTGGGACACTGGGGAGGTCTCATTCAGGCTAAGGACAAAAAGCTTTGCCCATTTCTGAAGAGGAGATATTTCAAAGTATCTCAACTCTGAAAAGCATCAAGAGTTCTGCCATAGCAGGGGCTCCATCTCCAAGCCTTGTAGAATGCACCTTTCTCTGTAGCACGGATTTCAGAATCCTGTAAAAAAGTCTTACCCTAACTTGAACTGGTCTTTGTAGCAGGAAGCATTGATGGGCTTCATTTTGGTAAATGGTTTTAGTCTATCCCTTCTAGTAACATTTGGAAAACCTTTCTCTTGGCTTCAATGACAACTAGAAATTGAGGTGTCTCCAGCACCGTTGTTCCATACTGGAATACTAGGCCAGTATTTTCTAAAATCAACTGAGTGGTTTGTGCAGATCCACATCTTCCCTGATGGCTTCACTCAGCTGGTAAAACCAAACAGGCAAAGTGTTTCTCTGCCAATCACATGTTTCTGAAGAAGAGTCAAATGTCTTCAAGTATTCCAAATTGATTCGCTTTTATATTTCTATAGTACTTTTAATCCCAAGGATTTCAATGATCTTTTTTTCTGCCTGTAGACACACTTTGTAAGCAACCAGCAGTCAGCTTCACTGAACCTAGCCACTGCACTTGCACTACACCTAGCAAAAATAAATAAGTGCAACAGATGGATTTCATGCAGGGACAGTCCAGATCCTTTGTATTCCTCACATTCTGGCATGTGCTTCTCAATCTTGCTATGAGAATGTATTGTCTCTTCTCCATATTGACAGGTATATTGGAGACTAAAAACTCATTTAAAGCACTATGTCCCAAATCTGCTGAACTCCTTAGTCCTTATTCATATGACTTTGAGTCCTTGGAAAGATGTGTTGGTTTAACTTGGCATTTAAATTTAGTTTTGGCTTTTATTCTGTTTGATAGTAAAGTGCCATTAGCAGCTTGCAGAAAAGGTTGTATGGAAGTTCCAGGCTGAGTAACTGAACTGAATGAATATTACTTGCCTTCTAATGTTCTGGTCCCTTATAATAAAGGAATAGCTGCTCCAAAAATAAGCGTGACAACCAGCTTAAAAGGTACTTCCTCAACAATCCTGACAATTTCTTTTTTCTTACCTGCAGGATCAACACTCTGGAGCTATTTGCTGTGTGACTCCCGTGTGTGGTTTTCTGCTGTCACACGCAGTTGCAGCATACAACTCCTTTCATAAACTGATTGAGTTCCATCTTAAAAATTCACTTTCCCCCAGCTGCTCCAAATGGAATTGCAAGAACACTTCAAGTTTTCAGTAACAATCTCTCTCGCAATCCTGACCTGGAGAGATCACCACGTTCTTCATGACATTCAGAATCCTGACTTTTTCTGAGATCACCACTGTGGATGCCAGTGACAGTGGTGAGATTTGTGACCTGGCTCTCTCTCCTCAGGCAGTATATATTTTACGTAAGGCACTTAGCAGACACTAATTTTGCAAGAGCTTTCAGCCATTATGCATCTTGGCAAGATTTACACTGGCAGCACAGGACAACAAGGGAGTCCAAGATCCATTATTTTGTCCTGAGTCATCGAACTGCAACAAACCACTCATTTTATTATGAAAAACAAGCACTTATTTACTTTCAAAAGTGTTTGACAAGCCACAAAATACATTTTACAGATTAACCACTACTCCTAGGCCACAGTAGTTATTCTGGTAATAATTTTACATATTTGTAGATAGAATTGAGAACTTCAGTGATGCTGGGAATTCATTTCTGATCTGTTCAAAAAGATCCAAAACCAAACAATAAAAACATTTCAACGTCACATCTATGGTTTCCTTCTTGTGGAGAGTGATCTCTGAAATAGGGATTGGGGAAGGCCTCTTGGAGAAAGACTCTGAGTATACAAGGCCCAATAACATCTGATATTTGAGCAAAAAATCTCCTGAGGCTCTGACTCTGGAAGATCATGAGGTAGTTTTTAAAATTAGACAGAAACTTGCTTGATTTCTCATGCCTAAACAGTGCTCTTGAGAGCAATGGGATTTCACAGAATCAAAAGAATAGAGGTAGGAATTGGCTATAAAAGTTTAAATGAAGATTTATTTTAAAAAGATAAAAGCTAACAACACAAGTATGATGGCCCATTTATAAGGAAGGCATCCCCAATACTCCGACTCTAAAGTATTTCATACCCTCTCCACTGTATTATCTCGATAAACTGTTTGGCATATTTTTCCTTTGGTGGAAACATTCATCTATACGGACATAAAATACAGCTTTTGAAACAAGCTTTATGTGCTTTACTGACTTCTCTGCTCCCTGAAGTCTTATAGGAATTCTGAAAAATGGGTGGTCTTGGATGGTCTGCTGTGCATTTCCTAGGCTTCTCAGCTTTAGTCAAATCTAAAGATCTGGCTTTTGTTACTAAAATCATAAAAAACATTAGTTTTATTCAGTTTAGTTTAAGGAATTTTGCATATCTTTTTGTGTTGATTTTGATAATTCATAAAGCTCTTGAGGAAAGCACTTGGGATTATTTGTGAACATGTTAGGAACCATGATATGCTGCATAATGTGGCAGTACTATGCATGCTTACACAAAAAAAATTAGAAGTAATTGTACACAAATATGCTTCCTAAGTACTAGACTTAGCCTTTCAATTTAATGTACTTAAACTGTGAATCATCTGTGGGAGTCCAGGGGGTCTTCTGCAGTTAAAAATATGTTCAGGAAGACAATAAAACAAGGAGAGATTAATTGGTCATTCGCCAAATATTAAGAAGGTTAAAAATGTTCTAAATGAAACTGTGGACCAACACTAATTATTAACTCAACTACTGGTGCTTAGAAGCACGTGTATCCTTCATCTGCCTGGGGAGGAGGGCAGAGGGTTGTTGCATAGCTATGCCAACAGGACCGGGACCAGTATGTACTGTTGGCTGCAGGAGGAGCAGGAGCCCATCCCACTGCTTCCAGTAAGCATGCCCTTTCTAACATGGGATATTCACATCGCCTGTTACAAGCAGATGCAAGAAAATGCTCGTGGTATTTCTGACCCAGATGGAAACATGGTTTGCACTTATTGGATTATGTTATGGGGTGTCCAGGCTCACTTCCAGGTACTGGAAATGGGCTGTCCATTCTGCTTGGGTGGCAAGGTGCTGCTGGAATACTTGTGGCCAGTACCATCTGTCCCACTGTCCCCATGGCACTGTCCCCAGGCTCTCCCAGGGGCAGCTGTGACATAGTCACCCTGTTTTGGAGGCTGAGAGCCATCTCTCTGGCTCATTTCACACCAGCAGAGCTCAGTGCCCCACAGTATTCCCAAGCATGTTTAATTTACTCTTATAACTTTGGCCAAAGTCAGCTCTGAACTAGAACTCATGTAGCTGTACTTAGGCAGTGCTTGAGCCCAAGCTAATAAAACCTGCTGAGGGGCAGGATATATTAGCTTGGGTTCAGTGCTGTGCTAACATGGCTATATGGCTTCCAGATGGCTCAGAATTTAGGCAGAGCTATTGCCTGCCAAAGTCCATATATATCTATATATATATAGATATCCTAAATTCCCCCACCGTAAGGACACTAATGAAGGTGAAATCACTCTGATGTTTTGCCTTGTAAATATCAGTTCCACTAAGGGACTTAAGTGTAACAACACAACAGTATCCTCTGTAGAACCTTCCAGCTACTGTGGTCATGTAGGTAGGTGCCAAGACTGACTGGGGGCAACCTTGGGATGAGACTGATAATGTCAAATGTTGTAAAGGTGAGGCCAAGGCCAATGTGAAAGTAAGCAGCCAACTACCTGAGAAAGCCAAGGTGCTAGCATAGGTTGTTATTGGTTGAAAGCAGTTTGTTCATGATGCCTCCCTGAAGGCTTCACAGGAGAAAGGGACCGTGAAAGGCCCCGCCTGAGATGAGAAGATACAAAAAAGTGTCTCCTAGGATCTCCCCTATTATCACTGGAGAAGGACCTCCCAAGTATTTCTTGCATGAGTAGGAGCCAAGCCCCCTTTCCAGGGGAAACGTAGTAGTATACCCAAATATGCGCTGGAGAAAGACTTGGCTTTCCCCAGGCTTCATTTGGATCGAGAAACTTATTTTTGTTCTAGTTTCTTTTTGTTCTGAGGAAAAATAAATACCTGAAGAGTCTGAGTCGAGGAGCTGAGGACTGTTGTTTCCTGCCTACCTTGAACAGCAAGAGAGCCTAAGGAAACTTGCTATAGGACTACATGTTGATAGAATTAATCAATTTGGATTTCTCAATGAAAGTCCCAGTTTCTACCCTGCGATGCACAGCTGACAAATAATAACTGAGAGGCACAGTGATTCAGGAGAAGGCGCAGAAATACATGCCTATAGTTACCCAGAATGTTGTATTGAGATCTGTGTATTTGGGACCTGTTTTATTCTGTAGATCACCAATAGTCATTGTTACACAATTTCTTCCTTTCCCATTTTCCATAGGCAATGCTAAGTCCTCCTCAGCAATGACACAAACAGCAACAGGAAGACTCCTGCAGCTTTTGTACTCATCCATTAGAAGTGACATCTAATTATAAAAAAGTTAATACAAAGGTGCTGATTCACTGGAACATGTTTTAAGTCTTAGGAGGCATATGGTATCCATAGAGAAAAAGTGTCACATGAAGCTTTTCAAATTGTTTCTGCATCTGCATTGACTTTATGCTTTAATTCATCTAACACCCGCATTTCCAACAGTGTGAAAATGATCACCTCTCATTTTAAACACCATGGAGAGTTTTGGTGTCAAAAGGAAGGAACCAGCCAAAGGAGATGCTGCAGAATGTTGAGGAGACATTGAAAAAGAGAATCAAAAAAACCTGATCCTTAATTTACCACAGCCCCAGGGAAACAGTGCATTATATGTTGACAGCTTCCATATGTGTCATGCAAACCTTTATTCTTACTGTTCAAAATAAAATGTCCCACTAAGAGAAAAAGTCTACATTCCATGTTAAAATGGTGTGCATGATACCAAATACTGTCTTAAAGAAAAAAGAAAATGCATTCCAATGTCATGTGGCTTTTTGTACTTTTTCAGCATTTTCAAAAGGGAAAAAATATGAATTACAACAACCAGACATTCTCCAAGGGTGTTTTTTTTTTTAATCACACTGTAAATTGTATTAAATAGCTACAATTTTTTTTAATTCCTTATTTAGACATTATTATTATTTATGTACCTTCTTCAGGGATCACCAAAGAAATGTATCTCCGCAAGTAATTGCTTAAAAAGTCATTGAAAGATAACTATAAGAAAGATTATTATTAATGATAATAATATAGGAGCACTCTGGAGTCTCAGTAATTACTGCTTCCCTATTTTAAAAGCGCTCTATGAATAAATCTGAAGAAACGAGAATGTATTTGCAGACTATTAGTCAGTGCCCCAGAGAATACATCGAAGATGAATCCTCTGACTTAATGGAATCCAGTTTAGTTTAGTGGTCTGTTGCAATAGAAAGGTTCATGGACCAGGTCTTAACATAAATATCTCTCCAGTTATTGGGACAGAACTCCTGTACCTTCCATAAACTCAATGGACTGCAGACAGCATGAAGAAACATGTGTCAGACCTGCATGGCCTGAAGTTCCCCTGAGCCAATGGCATGTTTTTCCATTGCTTTTCATCAGTCCCTTGGGCATTCACAGAGAAGTGGTTGGAGGAAAGGTGGGTGGGGTTCCCTGGGCTGCAGACAGCGTCCACTGCATACTGAGTCAAGTATAAAAATTCATGTTTTTTTCTGTACACAAACATGTCATTCAGCTGCTGGTGTTTCTCATACCTTCCAGAAGTAACAGCAACCCAATAGAAATAATTAAAGCTTTAAGAACAAAATTGTAAGATCATAAAAGGATGATTTTCTTTATGTTAAGATGAAATGGTATAGCACAGGTCTTTCCAATAGCTTTGAAAACTTCCATCCCTAGAAGGGCACTCTTCTTGCATGAGTAAACTGAAAGGGGAACAGAAAGTGAGGAAAGGGGAATTCCCTCCTCTCTTCAGCAGCTCCATTGAGAAATTAAAATAAGCAGGTGCATAAGGTAAACCTGCCTGTGACACTGGCATTTAAAACAGAAAATTATCTATCACCTTTCTGATCTTGGGAGTAAGACAGGGGAAATATTTACAGAAACTGTTCTTTTACAATTTCTTCAGTGTATTAACCTAAAGGTTTCTTTTAACTGTACAAACTTTCCTGCTGTTTACTGAGGGAATATAAGTTTGAGGCTAGAATCAACAAATTGCTAGTTCCAGGGTTTCTTAATGAGCGCCTTTCATGGATATTTAATTTTCAAGAATTTCTGTATTTGAATCTCCTGGAAAAAAAAAAAAAGAAAAAAGGAAAAAAAAAGAAAGTCATGGATGGAGTTTATTCTGGAGCAGGAAAACTGGCTGGGAGCCAGCCCACCTCATTTGGATGCCTGACGGAAGTGTCACCTCTCCAAAATTTTAAGGGCTTAAAACTGGCCTTAACCGAACCAGGCTGTCTCCCCACACAGCCCAGGTGTGGTGCATTTGAAGACTTGTTGAATGCAGCAACAGCACGGCAGCCTACTTAGGATCAGTGTCTTCCTTTTCCGCTAGCTATATCTGGACTTTCAGGGCAATTTTAGGTGAAATTGTCCACCCAGGTTCAAGCGTTTCTGAGCATCGTGCCTAAAGGAGGACATCGGGGCCACAGCAGCTTTTTGCACAACTCCAGCAGGCAGAGAACTTGCCGGAAAATTCTGAGAGGCTTTGTTCACAGCCCAGCTGAGCCTGAGGGAGAATGCTGATCAAAACCAATGAGAAAATGTAGCCAGAACAAAGAAGGAAGAAAAAAAATATATTAATACTTACACCAGGGTTTCTTCTGCTACTCATTAACATTATGTCAGCTAAGGTTTAGATTAGCTGGCATAATACATTCCCTGACCTCTGGTTAAAAAGCTTTTTGACAAGAAAGCTAAATCTGAAAGTTTGCCTGTAAAGTAGTGCAGATTAAGTGAACCATCAGAGAAAAAAATGGCATATAATTTTCTTTTTATTAGTTTCTAAAGAATTCTAAGAAAGAACACTTCTTCTAAAATATTATTCTGCGTTGAGATGCATTTTCACTTTTTAGTAAACTGCGTAACTGTGAATAATGTAGTAGTCTAGTAAATTGATCCTAAAACATCACTGCTGGTATTCAGACTTAATAGGATTAATAGCTATTCTATAGCTAATTAAAATGTTAAAGATTTCAAAGGTTTGACACATTTCAGGGTAAAAAATGTTTTGAAATTAATTTTTTTTTGAGAGATAGGAAATCAATTTCCACATTACCCTATTATTAACCGTTCTCCAATGCCAGTATTAGTATCAAGGAAGTCACTCCGGTCCTGTAGTTATTTATAATGTTCATACTTCACCTCAGAAAGCTCTTTAGAAGATTAATAAACCAAAAATTCCCCAAATCTGCTTGAGTTTCCTGACTGTATGTAGGTAATCATCAGTGGAAGAACATTAATATGGAACCTGATTTTTTATGTAAGAGCTTTTATCTAAAATTTCATTTAATTTGACTTGATTCAGTTAGCTTTATAATTGCTATATTCTACAGAATTAAGAAAAATAAATACTTTCCAGATTATGGCTACATCAGGACAAGACTGTGCTCTTCATTTACAAACCCTCCATGAACTGCCACCCAGTAGAGCTGGAAAACACCAATCCAGAAAAGGTTCACAGCAAGAGGATGACAGGAGCATATATGGAGCTATGATCTATAGTTACAGTCTTACCGTCCCCTGTTTCAGCGCAGAGCTGCAAGCCCAGATTGTTCTGTGGATTAATCACCCAGTGATTGCTGGTCACAGTAATGTCAAACACAAACCAGCCCACATCAGAAGCTTGAGCCTTTCTTGTGTCTAACAGGAACAAGTCTGCATCCCTAAGTTAAAGAAAATAGAGAGTTATGACATTCAAATATTACTATTTTTTCTCCCTAACTTCCTTGCTGACAATAACTTTCTCCAGTCCAAATGAATAATCCTTCGACACATCCTCATCACGACCCAGCACAGCGTATGCTGTAGCCAATGCATAATTGTTAAGTATAATACAGGTATTCCCCTCAGATGCCTTGATGAAATGATCCTGCATATGAAAACTGCAGTTCTGGAAAACGTAAAAAATCTAGTTTCCTGGTATGAATACACTAAATATATAATTGAGACTGTGCATAAAGGATTCATCTTTCAGCACCAGAATGTCTCAGGAAGATTAACATTTATAAAACATTCAGTGTAAATGACAAAAAATGTCAAAATCATGTTCAAATTTCAACGAACATTCAAAGGCATAGTGTGGCTAAAAAAATCTGTTATTAATATCAAATGACAGCAGCGATATCACATCACAAAACATCAATATATGACAGCTTCATATTAACACAGATGTTTAGAAAATAAGTCCATCTATCAAAGTAGAAATTATATACTGATTCAGTAATGTAATTATTACATTTTAACCCTCAGTTCCCTGGTATATTCTCAAATTCGTTCCCAAGAAATCTTCCAGTAATTCAGAAGGGCTGCTCAGGGGAGTTAGTATAATTGTGTTACTAAATGTTTAGCATGGATCATTTATTTGTTCTGTTTTCACATATCTCCTGACACAATTGGTTCCAGAACCACATCTGTATTACAAATAATTTACGGCAATGGCGATACTAAAAACAAGATATTTAACTCTCATCAGTTTCACTTTACATGCTTCAACAAAGCAGCATGCATTATTAAAAACTGTTTTCTCCATTTTGCCATTTAAACTTAAGTCTATTGTTATATAAACCTTTCCCTTCTCTGCCATAAAAAGTAATCAAAACAACAATGCACAAGAAATGTTTTACACTACATTTTGACTGTGCAAGTCAGGGCAGACTTGGCTTACACAGACCTTGGAGTCGTACTGTTACCTTAAAGACAGCATGAATTTAAAGAGGTAAGAGAGACAGCAAGAACAGGCTTTGTGCATAAGTGAATTTAGAATTACGATGTTCCTGTCACAGTATTCTTAGTCTGCTTAATCACAATGACATGGTAGGAATTTACGGCTTTATCTAGACTAACCACTTTACACGCACTGAAAAGCTCTTATACTGAAAAAACATTTTGTATAGCTCTTCAAACTGTGTTAGTTCAACACATGGGAAAGTAAAACCAAATGAGCTCAGACAAGCGCACCTTTGCTTGTATGTGAGAAACAGCTGCAGAATCAGGTTAAAGAGCTTAGCAGCAACGAGTGAATCTTTATTTATTTATTTTTAAGCAAATTGACAGAACCTTTTTTAAATTCATCCTTTTTTGCCTTCCTTTACAGGATAATCTTTTACTGAGCTCTTACAGCTTGCACTCCAGTAGAGCTGTGTGAATGGCCACACAAGGAGAAAACATACCTTCTCCCTCCAGAGCTAACATGAAAACAGCCTTACAATTCAAAAGAGCCTGACCGACTACTCTAGCACCGAACAAATTAACAACGTACCGCAAGCTCATAAATAGTACTCTCTGGAGTCTTAAATGCCCATTTTTTTTCTCTAATAAGCAGTTTTATCAGAACTTTAAAACTGAACAGTTTAATTCTGAATGCAACAGGCTTTACGATGGTTATTTGTAAATATCTCTTGTACCATTCAGTAAATTTAATAGGAAAGTGTAGAGCTATGTGGAGTATAAAGTATTACAATATTACAGTGCCATGGTTTCTTGTTTTTATTGCCTCCTCCTGGAACACATAGTTATTTTCCCATATATATATTCTTTTAGCTCCAAACAAACTTTGCTATGAACGATACAAAAAGTTCTCAAAAGTCAGTGCGTACAAAATCTATACGCTGAATCAGAATACTACTAACAGTGTAACCCAGAAATCCTTGTAAAGAACAAATTCTCCCTGAGGATCTCTTCACAGCATGACTTACTATTTTGCATGGCAGCAGAAACTCACATCGCTCTCTTTTGCATTGCTATGTCCACCTTCCTTCAAGGTGATAACAAACTCAAACAAGCAGATTGTTCTTCCCATTTGCTTGGCAAATAAACTAAAAATTATAGGTGAATTATATTTTATATAAAATTCTCTAGGTGAATATCTAGACAAAAATTAGAACTGATTCTCAAGAAAAAATAGGAAAATAGAGAAAAAGCCACCAGATCAGTGCCGATGTTTTAGCCCATCTAGCAGTAATTTACTACAGAAATTAAAAATATGTGTCAGGAAAATAATGACTTTTTTTTCAAAAATCATATAAATATTAGGTGAAAACCTGGCTTTTCAAAAGTCAGTGATTGCACTGTGTTCAGTAATCTACCATTAGCTGATGTCACTGAAATTTCTTATCACATTTCACAACATTTTCAATTTTTAAATTCTCCTTTATTCTATGAAAAGAAAGAAAGAAAAAAAATCACATTTAAAATGAAAAACAGCTGCAAATTTTGGCTCTAATTTACAAAAAAAAAAATTATATTTAAAAATAGTCCACAACACATAATAAAAAAGTAAGGCATTATGTCGTAAATAGCCTGAAATACAACAGTGAAGACATACAGGCAGAATACAGCTGATTGGCTTTACCTTTACGGAGGCTGTTTAAGTTTAGTGATCTCAGTCCGGTCTCAGACGACCAGTTGCCTACATCAGAAATGCTACCACAGTCAAGAATTTCAGCAAAGAGGCTACAGGCAGAATGCCTAAGAAGATCCAGATCTCCTGGGTCATTTAGGAAAGAGAAGGTAGAATAAACCATCTCTACATTCCCTGAAACCCAGCAAAGATTTTGACTAGATCAAATCATGACTACTACTATGTAATAGGCCATCCCCATAATGCTGTTTCACCTCTTGCCTCATTCCAGAAAGCTGCTCTAGTATCTTAATGCCACTTGAGGATTCCATAATGCGAGAAGAATCCTTGGGGTTTAGTTAAATTAGTGGCTAGCTGCCACTAGATCATGAACAAGGATTTGGCCTGTTGGAGCACATTACTTTCGTCATGAGAAAAGATCAGGGTAGGAGTACATTGGCAGGGCTGAATAGAAAAGTTGCCTTGCCATTGGCAGTGCTTTACGTATTTCCTTAGAACAAACAGAAAAATTCAATCTCAAAGACTGTAATTTCAGCAAACTACGAGTGAATTCAATGCACGCATTTCAGCAGCCACTCAGAAGACAGAAGAATGTCTGAAACTACAAAGTCTGCAACACAGAAACCATAAACCCTGACCATGCCTTGCTCAAAGGCATAGAGGAACCTGTAACAGATTGCAGAATCCTACTGGACACCCCCATTTCCCATTCAGAGCAAAGAAAGGTGGAGGACCAGGGTCAAATTAAGCAGTTCTGCTGTAGCATGACTCTAGTAGGAGTGTGGAGCACTCTGCAGTTGCAGAAATATTTGCACCTAAATCTGTAAATTTTGCTCCAACAATCTCATGTCTGAATATAGGACAAACCTGAGGTGACAAAGACATGAATAATGCTACTGAAGTCTGGGTCCAAAGGCAAGAACTGTAACCTTATTGCAGTGATAAAATATGCATAGGAGCTCTTCTGACTGGAGATATCAAGAAGCAAGTGGGAAAAGTTCCGTTTCAAATACGAGCACTATAGAGGTTGTAGTCTTCTCCAATCCCAACATGTTAAAGCATTTGCCTCCATATGCTACATATATAAGAGGAGACTGAAGGAAAACATTTGACCATTAGACTAAGTCTGAAGTATCCTTAATTACACTAGGGAAAATCCAGCGGGTGGTGCATCATTGCATGTACACCCTTCCCACATCACAAACACGTGAGGCTATTTAAGACCAGTGAATGGAAATATATAAGTATTTGTAAAATGTTTATAAATAGAAATAGTGATTTAACTATCTTAGAAATGTGCAGATAAGATGTTGAAAGAAATCATGAGTATTCCTCAGTGGTTTCATAGAGACAACTATCATCTAACAAGTCAGATGCTTATTAAAGTTTCATCTCGCTTCAGAGGAGTAAGTGGCTTTGCCTTCTCTGAAATAGAATAGAAGCAACTTCTATTCTATTGAACAGAATAGAAAAAAAAAAAAAACACCCATGTTTCTTAAGAAAAACCTTACAAAAAAAGAAACCCATTCCAGTGGATTAGAAAACGAACTTTTCCCACTAGTTCTTAAAAAACGTCTGTTGATTTTGCAGGTAAAGAGCTTTACACATCCTAACCTTGACCTATGCTCTTCAAACATGTATATTTTTTTCCTTACAGTTTCATTCATTCCTCCAAGAAGTATCTTTTGTAACCTACAGCAATAGAACTTTTGCAAGTTAAGCACAGAGGAAAAAAAATATCCCACACTGTTCTATTCCTGCACAATGTAGTAAGAAAGCAGAAGATACTCTGGAAGGATACGTGTTTTCCCTTCTGTTGCTTCTGCTCCATTGACATAAAGCAAGTCTTCTTTATAGCTATAAAATATTTATAATTTGATGATCAGAGATCTCACCTGGAAGGTACAAGCTCAAGGTTCTGTGAGCAGCAAAGAGATTTGAACTCTGGCCCAGTCTTTGAGCTGACTGACAATAGAGCATTTGATGCTTTGCAAGTTTACACTGCATTTCCATTGCCTTTGCTAGACATTCCCAGAACAGAAATGTGTTATCTATTCCAAGATGAGGGAGGTTTTTATTTAACTCATAACAATTTTTCTTTCTCACTTTGTTCAGAAAAGACATTAAACAATTTAATTTTAAAATGTTAACCAATCTAGGTAGAAACTCCAATACTTTGTGGGCATGCCATTTTTTTTCAGAAGCATCTTGGAATTGCTACTAATTTCTAATGGGAATTTTGTGATATTTATTTACTTTGCCTTGTCAAATCTGGTCATTTACATGGCTCTTGCACAGTCTTGGAAATATGTCTGTTCTGCAAACACAGAGATTTGCTCATGTGTAATGTCACTTTTGTTTTAATTCTCAGTTACTGTAAGCAGCAAGTGTTAAGTGTCCATATGTCATCTTAAAGGCAGTGTCTGATTCAATCTTTCAATTACATTCTGCAGAATACAAAACACACTTGAAAAAAAAAGCCATGCTCCTTCAAAAGTCAGCAAAATTGAGCAGTCTCTCTGCCTTTAAGGAGCTAGCTGCATCTTGGCTTGTAGTACCTCAGTGTCAGCAAATGGTATATTTACCAAATCCAGACGCTTACACTGTGCATACGAATCCACCATTTGTTCACTGAGAACATGAACCCTCACCCTCTCTATGCATGGGCAGACTGTTTGGTGAGGTTGGAAATGCAACTCCATAAACCTGGAATAAATTATGTTGAAGATAAGTTTTGTTCTTGCTCAGTTTTTGTTGACGTTGCCTAGGAAATAATGCAACACAAACCACAGTGACAGCAATGATGCCTTGCCAAGGGCACGCTTATGCTCAGTTATCACCTCTCTAATTCAGATGAAAACCTGGAACATTACTGCAGACATAACATGTTCATGCCAACATGGTACCTGTTGGGATACTCCTTGATGATCTGGTAAATGCTAATCTGAATTGTTTCATTCTCAAACCGGCTGTTGCTTCGATCTTTGTATATCCGGAATTCAGCTGCTGTCACTGCTTCTCCATGTGGGATTTGAGTGAGGTCAAACCGAAATTCCTTGTAGTGCCTTCGCTGGTGGGAGAAGTCCTTGTCTCTTTCAACTGTTAGAAAAAAGAATTGAATGCAAATTAAAGTGGTGAACACCGATTTCCCATGATTAATGGAGCATTCCCCATGCTTACGAGTAAACAAACAGGACAATATAAAACTGTGCAAATAATGAAACCACAAGCTCAGACATACTTCCAGTTAAAGGAAATTCCAAAAGCCAAATGTCTTCAGTTCAAAAGGAAAAACCCTCAGTGGTTTTTATACAAATTCCAGAAGCTAGAGTGGAAAGAATATCAAAAAAAGCTGAAAGAGGGCATGTTGTAAAGTAACAAGAAATACGGACAAACTTAAAGCTGCAGAAGGATTTAGGATTTCAGTTTAGTTGCAAGCACAGCAGCAGTAATATCAGAGAAATTGATGACTTTGGAAAATGCTACTCGTCACTAATATCCAGGCAGATGGGGGGAATGCTGACCATTCCCTCTTAGCATAATAAATTCTGAAGTAGTGCTAAAGTGCTCTACAATTGCCGTATATTCAAGAAATGGTCAAATCACATAAATTAACACATGCTGCAGTCTAATGGCATCAGTGTCATCGTACCAGTGGTCAGAAGGAGCCATGAATCAGGGCTGAGAAGCAAAATTGCATCCCGGCACAGGCAGGGCTGCTCCTGTCTGGAGCAGTCCCCTCTGACAGACAGCGGCTGCACAGGGCCACTGCTAGTGTTTCTGACACCATGGTTCCAAAACAACTGAACTCATTCTCGCTTAGTTCAGGAGTGGATGGGGGATATAAGTTAACTTCACTGTACAACTGTTCTGGGGATCGCTCAGGTATCTGCAGTGGTTCTGACCCTGAGTTAGGGGCCACTCCCACAGAGGAATATCTGTTTTGATGTGGCAAGTGAATCCACAGGGCCCAGTGCTGGCTGATGACTATGAAGTGGGATGAGCACCAGATTTTACAGATGCAGAAAGGAAAATCATCCATGGTTTTCCTTCCTAGAAACATAATGTTGACCTCTGAAAAAGCTGTGCTCAGGCCCTGCAGCAGTGGAGAAGTTTCACTTTCCTCATGACTTGACTGGCGGTGGACAAAGCCTGACACACAGAGCTAAAGGTTTGTGACTGCACCCAGCTCCACTAAACACTCCCTCCTACAACCCCTGCTCTTCTGCTGAGTTTTGGTAATAACTGTCTTCAGATCCTGGGGAGGAACAACATGAGTTCTGAAAGGGTGTTGGTATAGACTGCTACCTTATATTTATAAACAATAAAATGTCTTCATTATTACAATGTATTTATATTTATACTTATATGTTCATGTCTATGTGTACATTGACACTATTTTATATACATACACAATGCGTATGTGTTTGTACATATATGCTGTTTGTGTTATTATAATGCATATGTAGTCTTACAAAGCAGAAATATGCTGAAATTTGGAGCTGCCATTTAAGGGTATAGTCACGGATATGTTAAAATGAGAATCACTGAAGCAAAAGCATTTACATTATTTTCAGAGCAGCAGTCACCTGTGGCCATATAGCTAGACCCTTATAGAACACTTCACATTCATCCTCTCAAAAATGTAACTATCTTTGCTTTCATGAGAATATTTTTTGAAACTGCATGTGTATGTTGCCCTATGAATCACCAAAAATAAAATAGGTTATAAGAACATTTTGTCTTCAGTGAAAATGAACTTTCTCTTGGCTGACAAAAGGAAAATTGTCTGCTAGCTGCGATGTTTACTTGGCTTAACTGTGTATTTAGCTTATGTGGGTTTGCCATCTTACACTATGTAGAAAAAGTAAAACAGAAAAGAGGCAGAAGCATGTAAACGGGCTGCTCTGTACCTAGAGATGAATGGGCTGCTACTGAAGAGAAACAGGATACAGTCTATTTAGCAGCTCTGCTGCTCCGCTCTAAGCTGTGAGATATATACAGAGATCTAGCTTGAGGTTTGGGGTCTGTTTGCCTTTTTTATTTTTTTAATGTAAATGTAAAGCCTTTCATTTCTGAGAGAACTTGGCAGAGATTAGCATATGCAAATGCACTGAACTGTGGAGGATTTTTCTAGCATAGTCTGCCACAAGTTTCTAATGTTATAGCTGAGGATTGCTGAGCTAACGTAGAACAGATATATCCATAATCTGCAAATGAAAAATATATTAAAGCCAGAATTAATGCAGCAACAATATCTTGTGTTAGTATTTATTCAACAAGTATTTGCCAGCTTTCATGGGTAACTAAGCACAACTCACAGTGAGTAAGCACTGGAGAATTAGACTCTGAATAAAAGTTTTAAATGCCAGTACTCCTGGCCTGAGCTGTTTTTATTTGGGTCTGAGGTTTCTTTTTGTCTACTTTCTTACAAGTACATTCTAATTAATAACATTAGTTTGGAAAAAGCAGCTGTCTCCATGTACACTACAGTTTGGACACAAACCTCTATGACACAGTGCGATAACCACTGACAGGATTCTCTCTTGAGCACTTAGAACTGCTGAAAGAACAATGATAGCCCTTGTCTATTGAGCCTCAAATTACAGCTAACTTAGATATCATATACCCATGTATACCTAAGGCAGAGACAGCGTTGCCATCTGAGAGGGATGCAATTTCAAAATTTCCTTAGGCCTCTACTTGGCAGGACAGAATTGGCAGACAAGGCAGGACCCGAGAGTAGCAATAGCCTCCAAAAATGAAGGGGTGTGTAAAACAGGCACTAAAATCCATGAAAAATCTTGAGTCCAGGGAAGTCCCACCCGCCACACTGAAGCCAGAATCTCAAACCGTAAATTTCTGTAGGCCAATGTACAAAACATAAAAACAATTTTATTGTATTTAGAAAAGTTACGATTTTACATTATGTAGCAGACTGGAAAAAAGCAATCACAATCATGTTGCAGCATTGTCTAGTGTCTAGAATGATAAATTATAAAAGACAGATTTTATGATACTGAGTATTTTCATGCTAAAAATAACATATAAATCTAGCTCTCTTCTGCATCTAGTAAATTCTTTGTTACGAAAGACCTTGAATGTGCAATACGACATCTGTCAGGTCCTTTGCATTGCTGAAATGGCATTAAGTGCAGCGAGGCACCATGTTTCAAGGTTTTCTATTTCAGTGTGACAGCTTTTCAGGACTGGCAGTCTGAAAAATACAGTTCAAGATTTTGAAGTATTCAGTTCTTCCAGATCATTCTCATGTCATTCCAACTCTGCACAGTTCATCTGCCAAAATTCATCTCTGCGGGACAGATCACAGTGTCTAAAACCCAGTTAACCAGAATATCAGGAAGTCCTTTTTTAACCATTGAAAGTCTATAATTTTTGTAATTAAAAAGAACTGCCAGGGTCAGTGCTGATTACAACAAAATTCTTTATTTGCTCTCATGGAGCAGGAGCATCAGCTTTTTGTACTGGTATTTTCATACCACCTGAAACTAATATATTCACCACTATGGTTACATCAGAAAAATCATAGCTCAGGGGAATATCACAAACACCTGTGTGTGTAAGATAGGAAAGAATGATATTTTCCACCCATGTGGCTCACTGATGAAATATTCATACTGTATTAACACACCCCAATCCAGAAGGAATGTAAGGCAAATCTACACCACAAGGATATTTTGGAAAAAGGGTCATCTCTTATATGAAAAGAAAATATTATGCATTAATTTTCATTAACAAAAATATGAAGCACATAGATGGATGAACAGTACAGTAAATACTGAGTGTATTACCAATTCAGCTACAAATGTCTGACTGCTGACTGAGCTTAAAAAATGTAAAAACGTGCTAGCAAGAAGTTTATGTTGTAGTGCATGGGACTATTACGCATGCTCTTTCATTGGCAGTTAGCTCCCCACTGACGTGTTTTGCTTTTCCTGAAGAGGTTGGTATGTGGTGACATGTATGGAAAGTGAGAGCTTCTTTAGCAAGTGGGGAGCAAACCAAACCCAAAATGTTAGAAGCTGATATTACAACATAAGGTCTGAGAATCCCAACTGGATTCATGAATCGTGAAGCTACTCTAATCAACTTAATGTTTAACCACTACTTATACATACCAAGGCAAAGAAAGGGTCTTGCAGACCATGTAACTATAAAGGGCCATTTGCACTAATCTCACTGAATTTCACTGTTTAATTCTGGATTCTTTGTATAAGCACTAAGTAAACCAGTCAGTTTTAATCACTTCAAGGTGATAAAGGTTACAGTAAGCCGATACACTACAAACGACACTTGTTTACATCTTGAATATAATGAAATGATAGTTTATCTACAGTGAACACTTGTGGTTATCTGACAGAAACAGGTCAAAGGTTCCAGGCGTTTTCTCCTGAAATTACTCAGTGCTGCCTCTAATGACTGATAATTGAAAGCAGAGGCTGGAAATATCAAATGTGGTAGGTGACAGATAAGCAACAGATTAATGCAAGTACTCTGTTACAGGACACTAAAAGGTCAGAGGCCCTAGGAATTAGCTATTGTGCTACTGTGAAAAGACAGACATCAAATAGCTATTTACCTCATTGCTCTGCTTGCCAGCATTCAAATCCTAGAAACCCATTCTAGACCATTAAACATCAGACTATGTTAGTGACAATGCTTTTTACAAAATACGGCAAAAAAAGGTTTTATATGGTGCACTGACAAGAGAAAAGACTTGATCCTAGAGCAGAATGAAAGATTCTTTGATACAACAGATGTCAAGATTTTAATGAAGTGCATCACAGAGAATTTAAGAACCACATTCAGCAAGACATCATTCTCAGCTGAGATCAGAAAACAGATTTTTAAAAATAAATATGTTAAATCTTTGTAATTTTGTGCAGGTTTTTAGGCTGTTGAATATTAACTTTAAGAAATGTAAATTAAGCTTAATTCAGCAAATACACCTTTCTTCTTTTTACTCCTCAAAATGAAAAATCTAATTCAAAGTTTGTTGAAGTACATGGCAGTCTTTTGTTTCCATCTGTTAGACTTTGATAAGAATTAGCCTTCCAAAAAGGTCTTAAAATGAGTGCACTTTAAAAGTTCAAATGTAAAGAAAAATACTGTCCCAGTGAATTAAAAAAAAAAAGGCAGAAAAAGGAAATACTTGTCTTAGCAATGCTGCTTTATTTGTAAAAGATTTAATTGCTTTTATAAAATTATAAGTATCCAAATTAAGGCTATTTTGAGTAAGAAATCAAAATTCATAGAAACAGTCATTTGTATTCAGAAGAATGTTTCAGACATCAGAGCCTGATATAGTGACTAGAGAGCCACTTCTGTTCGTTAAGAGTCAACTGTCTTGCACCAGTCCATAACAAGAAGAGACGAGTTTATCTACCTTTCCCCTTCAGCCAGCTGCTCCAGACCATAGGAATAAGAGATAGCTCTTTCTCAACAGACATTTCAAACCATGGCAGCTACTTTCAATGACCACATCCCGACTGCCAGAATATTGAGTAGCTCAGTAGTAGGACACTGGGGCACTCACAAACACAACACAGGAGTTAGTAAAAATGAAAGAAAAATTCATTTGTGTTCCCACATCTGTTTTTTTTTTTTTTTTAAGTTTATTTTATTGATAATAGGCAGCTCCTAGATAATCATTCATCTGAGTTTTTTAACCACAGAGCTTCAGAATCATATGCCCACTTGCTTGTTCTTTTAATACCAGGTGTTCTGCATTCCTTTTCACATTGCAACTGATTTTCATCAGCAGAGAAAGGGAGGGCTGGGATGCCTGTTTGTATTCTGCAACCACTAGTAAGGAAAAGCAGGTGATTTAGACTTAAAATATCATCATTTTTCCTTCTGATTTTTCTCCCTAGGTTGAGGCGGAAACCAAAACTGCATCCTTTGTTTCCTTGGTGAAAGGTCTATTACAGAAATAAAAAGTGAATGAAGGTGCAGTCATTATCATCTGGTTCCTTCATGAAAATATACTGCAAAGGGTTCAATGGTGACTGTCCAATTGCGTTAGCTATGTACAGAATTTTCCTTCTGAACCAATATATTTTGGGGGCTTGTCTCTGCACAAAATGGATCAGCTGGTAGTCAGAACCCAAGAGTAGTCATATTGGGATACCTTAGGTCAGAAATGTAGGCAGTTGAAAACAAGTGGTCTTGAAATTACCTGTCTTCTTGACTTACATTTCATTCATATCCTATCATAAACACCAAACGCATCTTCAGAGTCTGAGTCCGGATTCTAATTGCAATCCCTTTCTAGCTGAGGCGAAATGATTTCTGTAATCGGTGAGAATTTTATTTAACTGAGGAGGGTAAGTCTCCAAAAACCTTACTTTTTTTTATTGCAACAGTTCACTTTAAAAAAAAAAAAAACAACGTTATAGCAGTACTGTATTTTTTTAGTTTCTCTGTATTTATTATTATTAGGATGGTTGTATTTAAAGTAATTATAGACTTACAGATGTGGTTTTGAAAGAGTGAAGCAAATCCGTTTTACAAAATATATATTTTTTGATTGAAACAGAAAGGAGAAGGCTTGGTAGGTCATACTCTAAGGCAAGTTCCACTGCTGTAAGTTGTTTCACTAAGGGACTTTCAGTCAGTTACTGACATTAGTGAGCAACGTTTAGCTATTTTCATAACTAAATTAGAGACAGTTAGAAAATTATTTGATGAAATACTATGCAGTTAGTGGCAGCTTCAATAAATGAAAAATTATCTATCATTTATTGAATCGAGGCTTTTAATGGTGGAATATCCCTTCCATAACTGCACAGAATTACTAAAACCTACGAATTGCAAAGTAATTCAAAGCAAGATAAAGTCAATAAGAAAACTTCAGTGACTGCAACTGAATTTAGAGCAAGAATGAAAAGGAAAAGCGTAATTTAAAATAATAATAATAATAAAATACTTTGCCTGGACTTTTTACAAGCACACATTGGTTTTCATTCTTTATCCTTCACAGAAAAAAAAAAAGTGTTTCAATAACATATAACAGAGTTAAGTTAGAATATTCATGGATCTTACCCAAATATTTACTATTACATCTTTTGAGAATGACCAGAAAAGTACTGTTCTATTATTGAAATTTTAAGTTCCTACTTTTATTGCTGTAGTTTATAAGATTAGATAGATTTATATTAATTAACAATAAATAAACAAATAGTTTGAATGGTTTGAAGTTGTTATTAAAGTAGACTTTCAATTGATGTGATATCTACTTTCTAATTCCCTCAAAACCTTCCTCTATATATTCATCTTTAGTAAGTGGTAGGCAGTGACTAGGCAAACAGAAGAATTTACAAAGATGTAGTAAAATATAAGAGCATGTGTAAAAAGATATTTTTTTTCCCGGAATAATTTTAAGAACTAAAACTGAGTAGTTAAAAGCTTTCAGCGTTCCCCATGAGCACGAAAGATTTCCCAGGAACCATAGAGCAGTGCCTTCCAGCAGCTTTTATAACCACTGAACTAAGCATATACCTGGACCAAAGAGGCGTAACTGAGCTCTCCTCTCTCAGGTATAATCTCCCAGATGTTCTCTACACCATGAGATTATCTACGATGCCTTTCTTTCTTTTCACACTCTCCAAAATATGAGACAAAATATTTGTTTTAATGAAATTGCTGGTCTTCATTCAATAGCCAACATTTTGCTGAAAATTTCACTGGTAATCATGTGGTATTCATTCAATTTACTATTTTCTGTGTCTTCCAAGTCAAATGCACTTGCTCGGCAAGTCAAAACAAGTGCTACACTGCAGCTGCTCCAGCGATAATTAAATGCTGGAAGGATTTCAGTTGTTGATACAGAATAAGTAGAAAAGCAGAACCCTGATTTTCTTATGCTGGTCTGATGCTGGCCAATGCAACAGTAGGAATAAATAACCTGAATAAAGAGAATGGATGACTCCTGCTGTAACACTGCTTTGAAAGTGAATGATACCATGAGAGTCTATGCCTGGATATTATCACAGTCCTAATACAAGAGGTAGATAAAGCCATTCTTCACAATCTATTTTTTTCTTCTACTTTTTACAGTACAGTGTGGGGGTTGGAACTAGATTATCTTTAAAGTCCATTCCAACCTAAGCCATTCTATGATGATTCTATATCCATCAACTTCTTGAATACAAAGCTTTCACTGTAGCACAAAACACAAAAAAAGACACACCGCATATATGCCTTTTTTAATTCTACTAATTGTGCTGGAATGCGTCTTAGTTGAATCTTCCATAAGTTTAGTAGCTGAAAGCCCAGATGATCACAGCTTTTGGAAATAACAGTAACAGGTCTTACCAGGATATCATATTTTGGGCAGTCAATTACCAATGTGTGCCAAAAGAGGGACACATTACAACCAAATGTCTAGGGGAAGGCAACAAAGAAAAGATGGGGTGCAGTTTGCTGTTATGAATGGAAGGAGAAGCCTGCGATTTCCTTGTTAAGTCTTTGCACCCTGTTGCAAAGGCACTCTGATCTTAAACATATATTTTAAAAATGCATAACTACTAGATTTTTGGTTGTGTTCAGATTCATGAGTGAAAATCATCTTTACTTCAAAAAGCAGAACAGATTAGAGAAAATATATTATTCAGTTCTGAGCTAATGTGTAGATAAATTAATTAATCTTTATTCCACCATGTTCATTTTTTCTGCACTTTCAGTGACATCTTTGTCATTGCTTTGGCAAACCACCATATTATGATATCTTCTGTCAATAGACTTCCATTTTTATTTGTATGTAATTTTGTTTTTCTCTAATCACAAATTGTCACAAAGAAAACTAACAATTATTCCCAGGTTTCTGACTGTGTGTGAAAGTCAAGATGTCAGATCAACACAACCTTGAGGTTAACAAATGACAGAAAAAAGAAATCTCTCTTGAGTTCAGCTGCAAATGAGTAGGAACAAAAGTTATACCTCTGGGATCCAATGGTCAGAAGATAGGTGTAAGTTATAACTGTTTTGACACTGTAAAAGTATACAGATGGAACATAACTTCTGAGCAGGGTGAAAGGTCATATATCATCATAGGCCAACTGGCAGGGGAGTAAAACTAAACATTAAGGCACATTCTATCTTCCCACATCTTCTTAGTTCCTGCATGTTAACCCTCTGCTGCTCACTTTTACCCAATGGTGCCAAGTAACTCTACCATCACCATTTTGTTCACGTTGTCTAGAAAGCTCCAGCTACTTCCTGTGGTGGATTTTGTCATAAGAGAATCCATGGAAGGTGTTTCTGCACATTGAACTGGATATGACCGGACACGCTATTTTCTGCTGAGCCTGTATTCACATCTGAATGTTTTAATAGTGCCCATACCCATTAACACTGACTAAGGATTCAATAAAAATCAGCTGTAACAATGACAAGGAAGGAAGCCCTCAGGAGCATCTCATTCAGAGTCAAGAAAGGCCTATTTCACATAATTGAAATGTATTTTGATATGTTATGTTTCAAATACCATTTACACATTTCCAAAAAAATACCTGATCTCAGGCCATGTTCCTTGCTAGTTTAGCTCATCAAGGCTCAAATTTATACTTTATGTATACTGGACTAATCTCTGTATTAATGAAGTCATTACCCTAAAAATAGAAATGTAGAGATTGGAATTTCATCTTAGATAAGTCATCAGCCTTGTTTTGAAGGTTTGCACTGTGACTATTTGTTACTGCCAACTGCACAGCCCACCTAGAGACCCCACATTCTGGGAAACAGATACAGGGCCGGAAGCACAGCAGGGATGGGATCCAGGTAATGTGGCTGGGGGCAAATGGGAGGGATGGGAAGAGGAAAAGGAGCCAGGAGAGTGAACAGAGGTGTTGAGGCGCTTTCATAGGGAAGGTTTTGACAGCCAGTTTAAGAGCTAGCCATGGTTTTAATGGCTTCTTACACTGATTCAGACTGCACCCTCTCCCCTGTAGCTCTGGTGGTCTAATCTGATCATGCTTATTTCACCTACAAATAATCCCCCATACTGAATAAGTACCCTCATTGAGAAGTAAAAAACACTTGTGTTTGTTTTTTTTTTCCTGAAAGAAACTTAAATCTTATCAAAGTTAATGAATATTTCAACTCTCTTTTAGGACAGGAACTAATTGACTGTAAATGAATTAAAAGTTCTCTGTATTGGCCATCCAACATTAGACCTGCACTGCCAGAGAAAGAAAAGACAGACTTCACGGAAAGTATTTTTGCCATGAAAGAGCTCAGATTAGTTATAGGTAACACAACAACAGGTGAGTATCCCTCACAGTAAGCTGTTTTGAACAGACTGGGGAAGAAAGATCCAGGAGTGTCAAAATGACCTAAAAAAAAATTCAGGAATGATAAATGTCAACGTATAAGACAAAGCTAAGAGCCTTCTTTGTGATCACAGAATCGCAGACTGGTTGAGGGTGGCAGGAACATCTGGGTCCATCTGGTCCCACCTCTGCTCCAGCAGGGACACCCAGAGCAGGGAGCCCAAGACCTGTCCAGATGGATGTACCTGAATCATTCTTACATTCCCTCTGTAATTCCACCTGTGACTGCGTTTCTCACATGTATATTATAAATATATCTGCTCAGTTCCTGACAAACTTCTTACAAATGCAGTACCCAGGCTGATTGTTATCTATAGATAACAACACATCTCCGAAATAGCAAAGATGATCTCACAAAGCTCATGAAATATTCTGTAACACTGGCTTCTCCCATCTCCTAGTAGTTAAACTCATGTGTCTCATACAAAATTTGGGTGCCTTTTGAGCAGACATTACGAATGAGCAGGGAGAGAGAAGGCAGCTGTTCACAGTGTATTTTCCATGCCATTTTTATTACAACACTGTTAAGAATATTTGGTGTGTGTTTTACAGTTTGCAATCAGCAAGGTGCCCTTGCACCTATTAGTGCTAAAAGTTTATTTCTACTAGGGCTAGGACTACTGCTCTCATCTTTGCTGATAATTTTCCATATACAGTAATTGAGAACTCTGTTGCCCATCCTCAGAACTGAAAGCATCATAGTGTTATCTTTCTGGATTTGTTTCCAGTTCCTTTTTGTGAGCACACTCCCTGCCTGAAGACTAGAAGCTGGAGCAGCAAGGTTTAAAGGAGGCCACAGTAAATCCCACTGATCAATTTGGTATAATGTTAATAAAGGAAGCTTCATTCCTGTACAGCAATGATGATGAGCAGTTCTGAACTCTTTCTTATAACTTGTTTTCGAGCTGTCCCAACTGAGCCCAGTCTTCAGCTCACACGTGTCAGTTTCATTGATTTGAGTCCCCTGATGAATCCCTATTACATTAGCTCTCTTATACACACATGCTAGTAAGCACATCTTATGTGGTTTTGCCTTTCTAATGAATAAGTGTAAATATGGACAAAGTGGAACACAACTGCTAGGAAATGAAAATAGGAGAAATATATTGTTAATCTTAATGGCATCAGTCACTCCATCCTCACTCTGTGAGCTGCAGCATCAACTCAGTTTACTTGGTATTCACTTCACAGCAGAAAGTGTCTCTAGATTTTTCATTGATTTTTATACAAGTCTACATTTTAGATAATATTATTTAAACTGTACTTACTTAAGCTTATAATTATATATAAAGCCGTCTCCTTATAAATATTGTCTCCTTACGATATAAAGCCTCACTAAAAAATGATTATTAGTTCCGTGTCTCAAGAAGTGATAAAAAATATCACTTTTAAGAGATGTGGTTAAAATGGATATTCATCTCAAAAGCAATTATATGACATTAATAGAAAAGCATGCCAAGTAATCAAAGAACTTCATTCTGAAAAAATAGTTAATATTAAACCACTTCAATAAAGAATATTATATTGTGTCATTATACCTGTGCCTCCTTGAAATGCATCACATTTAAATAGCATGCTTTCAGTTATAATTTCTACAGGTTAACACCAAAGACAATTTAAACTTACCTTACTAAGATATTCAGCAAATTCTGTGTTTCTAGTTGTAGAAGCTTGTAACTCAAATCAACATGTAAAAACATTCAACTGTGTAAATGCAACTGTGTATAGCCGAACTTCAGTTTTAGCCATTCCTCCCTGACAAAGACTTAGTAAAAATTTTGAACTTTCACAAGAATTCTGTTCCGTTCATGATACGAGATTCATGGGTAGTATCATCCTAGAGCTTCACAGCACAGCACCCGGTAGCATTTTTTTTATCTAAAATATGACTCATGCTGCACGATAGACCTTTTACAATAACGCCATAATTATGTGTAATTCACTACCTCAGACAATTAATTCTCCATGGCACTTCATTCTCCAATAAGTCTAATTATCAGAGTCTTAATAAAACAGGAATGAAGGTACGTTCCTTTGCTTTGTGTTTTTTGAAGTTCTAGGTCTAGATTTTCACTTGGTATTCATTGGCACTGTTCCGATGTTAACAGAGCGGAATTATTAAAACAGCTAAGGATATGCATGTGTATATATATATTTAAATATAAAATAAACAACACTTGCAGTTTTATTTTACAGCTTCCTTTTTTTTTGTCTTCATTCATTTAGGAAAACAAGTTTAATCTGTTTCTGACAAGTGAGCTATGGAAAAATAACAATAGAGAGCATGTACATATCATTTTTAGTCAGAAGAAAAGCAATACAAGCAACTCCAAGGGTTTTGGAAGACATCAACTATATGAAAAGCATTATAAAATATTGAGTGTTTGAAGTTGCCTTCTGAGCCTTTAGAATGCCCATTTTGAAGAATTGCATCTGTTTCTGGGTGTTGATTTGTTTTCTTTTTTTTTCTGCAACGACAGGATAATTGCTGCTTTTTAATGAAACCTTAGATGTTCCCATAAATCACCAACTCACAGAACATCTCATACCAAATATCATACAACTCTCAATAAACTCATGGGAACTAGCAATGCTAGGGAAGCATAAGGAACTCTGAAGTTTTGGAAAACCACAGAGAGATCATTTGTGGCTCATCTCTTTTGTTTCATCATATGTGAACTTCAGCCCTTGCAGTGCTGTTGATAGGTTTCTCACTTCTTCCTCGATCTCTTTAGAGAAAGCTCCAAGCTGAGAATCAGTGAGAAGAAACCTTTCTCAGAATAAAGAAAACCGTGGGATTTTCTTCTCAGAAATACCAAGGATCATAAATAGAAAAGGAGCACTTTATGTTTTGCAATCAACTGGACAAAGCACAGCTCTAACTGATCTAGTTAGGAGATTACTCAGCACCTCATACCACTGAATTCTTCTGCTGTTTTAGACTTCAGCTCTTTGGAGCAGATCCACAAACTCTCCTCCTTATTTCAAAATGTTGCGACAGGATGTAATTAAGTACAATTAACAAGGAGGTCAAACGGTCATCTGATAAACGCTGGTCCAAACAGGCAGCTTGAAAGGTCAGGGCTGCTAAAGCCACATAGTATTGATGGGAAATAATATTATGATTTAAGGGGGAAAAAATCCCAGTGACTAAAACTGAAAAGATTTACATGCTTTCTGTATTACATACACAAACCCATGCACACACACTGATACGCATGCACACATGCCACAGAGAGGCAACAGCCTACACTCTGTGAACTAGAGCTACACTAATCACATGTGCACCATGTGTTTCACCAGGCCTGAAATGTCAGATTTGATGCTTTAATTCCAGCATTTCTTTTTCATTATTTTGTAAAACTGTCTGTTTTCAGACTTGTCCTTGGCTTACCGAAGCCTTGAGGTCACCAGGAGGAAAGGCAAGGTGTTCAAGACTCTCAGGAGCTAGATCTTTCATAGTATGGCCAGCCACAGCAAAAAGAGACTTCACAAGAAAAAAAAAAGCTGTTGTAGTCCTCAGCAAAGTAAAAGAAAAAAGGACACTTGTCCTCGTGAATGAGAGCACAAAGAAGTGAAGATGGACACAGAATTATTTGCCCATCCTCATTCCGTGGTTCAAAAAACTGAGGCCCACTTTTCACACTCTGAGCCTCTTCAGGTTTTTCCTTTTTGGCTGCTCAGTCATCTCACGCTCCAGCTTCCAGGTTTAGACTGGGGCTGGAGCAGACTCACTGCAAGACCTTTGTGCAGCATCTCATGTATCAGGCAATCATGTTGCCTTGTAGCAGATTAACCTTCTGCATCACCAGCACGCTGTGACCTGCAGTCAGACAGATATTGCAGCTGAGACTTCTTGAGAAGGGCCCTCCCAAAGTTATGTCCCTGCTAGATCTCTGCCATCATAAATCACCACAAAGTCTACAGCTGCCGTGGAGGTGTACGCTGGGCTTGCTCTGCTTTACTATCCACACTCTCACTCACCCACTTTTTTGATTTCTCAACTAATTTATTTTGCAAACCGTAACTCTAGAATTCTGTGGCTCCAGATACCATGTAGCAGTGGATGCCACCCCCGCTGCTCCAAAATCAGATTCACAAATAATTTAGTGTTTCTGCTCTTTCATCTCCTGGAGTCTAGGTTTGCCAGGACATACCAGCTCTACTCATGAAACTGATGCTATCCATGTTGCAAAAGCCCAAAGCAATATTTTTTTGAAATTACTTTGTAGTATCTTACAATCGAGTATCCCATCTAAGTTTCTTCCTCAGTTTTCACAAAGGAATATTTTATACGGATATACCTAGATATTATTAATTTATGACTATTCTGGATCATGGCTACAGTTTTTCAAGATAAAATGAATAAAGCTTTATTAATTTGGCTGTAGTCAAATTTTTGAGAATTAGAACAACAATTCCATTTGATAGATGCAGTCTACAGAGGGATTTTACAAACCAGGTTCTCATGGGGTCTGAATGGGTAGTATTGCTAAGTAGAAAATAAACCTTAAAGAAAATTCAGCAGTTCACATTTCTTCCTCAGAGGATTAAGTGAAATTTTGCTTCTGCACAGGTATAGATGTGTCTTTTACCATTGCTAGCTGTTCTGATTAGATTTCTGTGCTCTGACTCATTAAAAAATGTTGTCTCACTTTGCTCTAATTACAGCAGGAACAAAGCTGCATCCTGGCAAAATACCACACATGCCATTGAATTATTTAATAGCAGATGGGATGTCAATCTATTACACTGAAGCAGTTGCTCAATAAAAGAGTTAGAAACTAAAAATTCAGATTCACCTTTTGGAGCATCTCTTCATAATCATGGGAATTTTCTGAACAGAGAATTGAACTTCTTGGTTCGCAGTCGTTTTTTGTGTGGAAACAAATTCATAATCCAATACCAAACACAAACCAGCTCCTGCTAGGTGTACCTCACCCACAAACTTACATAATGTAGTTGTCAGGGTTGACAAGTTCTGCCTGCTGTAGCACTTCTGTGTTTTATAGGAAATTTTAACCAAGGGTGTTATTTTAAGAGATGAGCAAATGGGGAAACCCCATGGCCTAGCCAATAAAATATGAACTTTAGGTGCAATGGAGCACTCATAAATATTACTAAGAACAAGGGGATTCATTGTTTCTCCCGACCCCTTTTAGCTTCTCCTCTGATCTCAATCTCTCTGTGTGCGTCATGGCAGCCCTCATCCTTTAACCTGTGGTTTTTAAAAGCTAGCTTCTATGTTATTTATGACCGTAAACGTTAGTAGCCCGTCTGTGCACTCCCTGCATATACATACTGGAGGTGGGGAGGGCTGCATTTTATTTTGTAGGAATTAGAAGTTTTACCTGAGGAGATGGCTGGGGGCTGAGGTAGCAGCTCTGCCATGAGGGATCAGGAAGAAAACCACCCCCTTCACCTGCAAGGCTTGCTGGAAACAGAGACCCAAGCCCAGAATTCTTTTCCCTTTCAATTATAAATTATCCATATTTATGACATTCTCTCTCATTTTCTCTTCTGTCTGCTTGCACCTTCTTCTCCCTGCCATTAAAGTGCTGTTCCCCCACTCCTCTGTAATTGTCTTGGCCTGGGCAATGGTCTGTTTCACAACACCTCTGGGAGGCTCCCAGTAACACCAGTGCCTCCCAGCACACACTGTGCCTCTATCCAGAACCTTTCCCAGGCCCGCTGGCTGCTGCCTGCTGAGCAGAGGCTTCTGTTCCCTCTGAGGCCTGCTTGTAGCTTTGCGATTTTTCTCTCATTCCTCCCCTCCTTCCACCATCTCCCGCGCCGTCGCCCGCTCTCACTGCTTCTCTCCCTTTAATCCCTTCCCCATCTGATCGCTGCTGACAGAAAATTAAAGTTCAGTGACCCTGCCCAGGCATAGGGGGCTAGAGACAAGGGGAAGGACAAGTAGGAGAGGATGGGGAAAAGTGTGGGAAATCATTATGAAGTCTGCTAGCAGCTAGAGTCCTCCCATAGCCCTGGGGAGCCTTTCTTTAGCTGGAGGCTGCAATTGGCACTTCATAAACTGTTCATTCTCAGCTATGTGGAAACACCAGATGACACCTAGCATGATCAGACTATAATCAATCAATTTTCTGCAAAACTCCATTAACCTGTGGGCCCATGAAAGCGAGCTGAAAGGAACTGCCATGGCTAAAAAAGAGAAGAAAAAGAAACTGACCATCTTGTAATTACTGCCATAACTCAGGCAGTAAGAAGACAGGTAGCCATGGTGAAATTCTTTGCATAATTTAACATCCTGAGAAAATAATGACAGAAGCAATGAGTGTAGGAGATCACATATGTGCCAGAGCTGTCCTGTTATCTAAGCATATAAAGTGGGATTTAGGAGGAGAACCAAGAGGATTTCCACTCAGCTCATGTCGGTCCAATTCCTCCCTCACATCCTCTGCACTGAGGCGTCTCTGTGAGCCGCCCTCATTCTCTTTCATGGCCAGCCAGAGTCACTTTGAGATTGTGTTTTCCTGGGAAAATATGTACTGTACAATACATACAAACCCCACAGCCCCACCCAAAGTCTGTGTTTAGTCTGGAAAGCAGTGATTTCTAAAGAAGCAGCGGAACCGGGTCAGCCATTCTTCCCAATGGGAAAAATATTATTAACAATATATATTTATATATATGCGTGCATATATATAGCTTTTCACCATGTACGTCTAACCATCTGCTAAATCAGTTTCTCTTCAGTTATCTGCAATTTCTTTCAAATCTGTTGGCAAGAAAAGTCAGACAGTTTTATGCCCCAGTTAATGGAGAGCTTGACATTTTTTTGGCTGAGTAGATATAATATTTTGCTTGAATTTAAGTGTTAACTTTGGCAAAAAAATAATTGACAGTTATAAAAAACATTATTTTGGTAGATGATATTTATGGATTACACACAAACATATTCTGAGGTAAAACTATATAGTTCATAAAGTTCACATAACATGAGAGATTTAAAAGGAAATAAAAGTATTTCAATAGAAAACAACAAATGTACTAAAATTCCAAAAAGGAATATGGAAAATATTTCTAGCTCAAAATCATAAACAATTCTAAACAACCTGCTCTGTCATCACACAAAAATTGGTTGAATCTGCCTAATGAATTGTAAAGATTGGGTGAGGATTTTTATGGAATGTCAGCCAGTTAGAAACGTCCTTTTGTTCTTTAAATAAATAAATAAACCTGTGTAAAAAGCTGCTTTAACATTTAATTTGAGCACAGAAAATGTTTCCATTATTAAAAGTTACTTGTAATGCTGGATTGGGTACCTAGGTGACAACAAATAATTTCAGCTCACTGATTGGGTGACTAAAATTTATCAAGGGAAAAAAAATCTTAGCATTTCAAGATACCAGTGAAGTGCATTTCCGATTAAATGAGACCATGATCTAATTTGCTTTAAATTTTAAGGGAAAGAGTGAAAAACACCATCTTATTGACTTTTTGTTGCCATTTACAAAGCTTCACAAATATTTTCTCTTTTTTTCTTGGTATTGATCCAAGTCCACAAATAATGACATGGAGTCTATTTGTTATTTAACAAGTTTTATCTCTGTAATAGCATCCCTCTGTCCACGGAAAGATAATAGCACTATTTCTGATACGTCACTTACGGCTGTGTCAATATTTTCATTAGAAGTCTGCATTTTACAGACTAAAACTGTACCACTGCTAAAGAAATTCACATAATGCTAAAATTAAGACAGCAACATCTGAAATTGAGTGGGAGAGAGAAGCAGAGAGAGAAAGAGATACAGAGAGAGAGAGAGAGAGAGAGAGAAAGAAAGAAAGAAAGAAAGAAAGAAAGAAAGAAAGAAAGAAAGAAAGAAAGAAAGAAAGAAAGAA
>NC_034411.1:87783003-87827248 GCF_002078875.1 Numida meleagris | reverse complement strand
GGAAGGAAGGAAGGAAGGAAGGAAGGAAGGAAGGAAGGAAGGAAGGAAGGAAGGAAGGAAGGAGGAAGGCAAGCTCATTCTTCAGCTTTGAGGGGAGAAGTTAATGATCCTGAGGCCTTGCATGTATCCTTCAAAACCACCTCCCCTTCCACAATTCCTCACATTTTATGGCTTAGCACTCCATATCCCTCACTGGTGATATTTTATTTTGTAGAAACTTAATTAGCTTAATTTATGAAATAAGCTACTATATACACTTCAGGTCTGATTGTATTTAGCAACCTTTTCTTTCTCAGATGAAACAAAAATATGTTTGTACAGGTATTCATTGTGGATTAATGTACTGTAGGATTCTTAAAGGAGCCCCATAAAAGTTATGCCCTACCATGTCAGCATTCTTGGCTGAACACAATGGACTGTAAATCTTGTGAATTTATGTACTTGTTCAGTGTTTTAAAGAACAAGACAGTGTGTGACCTAGGGGTAGAGAAACTGGATGAAAATTAACAGTCCTCTATGCCTCCAATAGGCAATATTCACTTGGATTTCCATGTCTGATTTATGAACTGATCACAGAGAGTATGTTTTTTAATTATTGACTATGTTAACTAAAATTACAGAATCACATTGAGTGTGAAGAAGAAAAGGTGTTCTGATGGTGCATTAGTAACTCTGAATATCTGTACAATATTGCATTGTCATCTAAATTAGCATAGGGCAGTTCAAAGGCACAAAATTTTCACTAATCTTCACATCTGAGTTTTTGAAATTAATTTAGATGCTAAGAAAGAAAAGCATGTCAAAAAAAACCCCACAAAGCTTTTATATATTTATCCCCTATCAGATACAGATCATGAATCAATTCACAGAAAAAAAAATGAAGGAAAACAAATTTGCTTAGCAAATGCAGCAGTCTGAAAAAAAAAAAAGATTACAGATGTGTTGTTAACAAAAGAAAATACAGAATATTTGAATTGCATGAGAAGGAACATGGAAGTCCAGTGAATTTAATGATCACTTTGATGCTAACGTAAAATTCAGTCCTTGAACTGCTGAAATTTAATTTTAAGAAGTCCTGCTGTTTCTCCCAGTCTCGGGCATGGATATGTTTTTATTTGAGCCCTCTCTTTTGGTGAGAGGTGAGGAGTGGGAATGCTAACATTTATCTTAAGAAAGTCTTTCCTCAACTAAACTTTGAGTGAGCAGAAAAGTGAGTAGAGCTACATTATCATTATTTGTCTGTTCTCCGAAGAACAGGGTATCCTATCTGTGTCATTTTAGGAGATCAGCCAAGAAGAAGATGCCAAAACTCGAAACAGGCAGGGATTTGCAACAATATAATAAAATATAACAACAGGATAAAAAAACACCCAGTGAGGAAAACAAAGTCCTGAACTTGTAGGTGATATAATCAGATCTTTGAAAACCCCAGTGTATTTAGTGGAGGATTTATTCTTTGACTGCTGGACCAACCCCAGTTAACTCTTCTGCTACAGTCATCAATATTTATGGAGAGCTGCCAATGCACACAGTCTTATACAAAGCACAGGACAAGGTATATTCTCTGTCTTGTATCTTTCAAGAAAGAAAGAGATGGAAATTCCGGTGTAAGGAGCAGGTGTTTACAATTTTAACTTCAGGAGAAGTAAATGTTTTTCTCCCTGGTTGCTTGACAGACTAATAATTGCAGTTCCCTTGATGATTATTTTTTAAATTTGCTTTGGAAAGTGAGGTATTCATAGCTCTGACGGGCTGATTTTTTATCAGAATTAACATATATGTTCCAATTTTTATTCTTTACTATAACTTTATTTGTCCTTGTCTATTTTTTTAATTTACTTTTTTAATCCTATTCAGTCTTTTCAATCTAATGCTTAATATTCTTATCAAACATCTCAGTTACATATTTCTTATTTAAATACTTTTATCTTAATATAGCTGGCTGCAACTATATACAAAAATTTCAATTTAAAATATCAAGATGATTAATAAAGCTTTATAATTACACCTTATCTAATTAATAGTGTGCAAGTATGAACACGATGAATAGCTTTTCCAGTGCAGATTAATTTGATGCAAGTTGACTAGGGCTTCAAATCTAAAACCTTTTGAATTATTACAGTGCTGCACCAGCATTTATTGATTTTAAGGTACAGTGTTAGCATTCACTTATCACTGCATATTTTTTCCCACTGTATATTAAAAGAGCTTGCCCTCATCTGTCACAATCTTACGTGGCATAAATCATACAAAATGGTTACCTGTTTCTATGATTTATTTTGTTATTAGGTTAATTATACCGAAACATAGGATTGTTTAATAAAAATGTTGAAGCTAATCCACATCAGTTGTCAATATTTCTTAAGCATTCTGCATGGTGGAATTTGTAATAAACCACAATAACCAACAAGTATAGAAGGGCATTTGAAGCGAATTAGTGTTTAGCCTCACTAAAAGCTGAGAAGTATTTTAATTTTACAGAGCACAAACAAAAACCGGTATTTACTTTTTTTTTTCCTGTAAGCTAATTGAGTCTATTAACCATACTTACTAGTAAAATAACACACTCACCCCCAGTTTTCACAGCTTCAAAACACGAGATGAAATATACACAGATTTTAACTTCTCCAAATGACTTTCTCAAGGCAATGCTGCCTTCCCAACAAAATGAGACTATATTAGAAACTTCCCAGTTAAGGTAAGACACTGGAAACCCGCAGCTCCCAGAGAGGAGTTTCATCTGGGAAAGCGCAGCAGGATCAGGCCAGCACACGTCTGACACTGACCCTTCAGAGACTTACACTCATGAAGTGCAAGAAGTCCTCCTGAAATCAAAAATGTTTCTTGAAATCAAATTGTAGGTCCCATGTTAACAGCCATCAGTGCCACTGATGAAATGCTCTGTGACATATTCACAGAGGGTTTTTTCACAAGACACGTGAGAAAATAAATTGCAGGATCAGGACCTTCCCTAATGCTTAAGTGATCAGAGCATTTCTAATTTTTTCTTTGTAACATTGCCATTTTAAACTCAATGCATTCCAGCTACTCTGTGCGAATCGAGTCATCCAATGATAACTTAAAAGAACTGCGGAGATAAGAAGTAACTCTTTCTTAAGGATGAGTAACACATTTTCCAAAAACAGAGATTTCATTTTCTTCTAGTCTGCTATTTCAGTTGCAAGAGCAACCAGCAAATGTATTTAGAGTTCAGACATATGTTACTCCTAACAAAAAAAGATCTCAGAATTAAACCCCCCCCAATCTGCCAAACAAATGTAATTTTATTATTATACCAGCTAAACTCCAGGGTGTCATTTTTTTCCCAGAGATTTTAGCAGTTGAAGAGTTTAGTGTTTAGAAACATATTTAATCCTGCTGCAGGGATTAAAAACCTGGTAGATAAAAGGTATAGAGCATGTGTGATAATCGGAAGGTATTTCAGAACATGTGCCATTGTTTAAAAAGTTTCTACAGAAAGCATTATCCTGGAAAGCAAGGTTGTATCAGATTTTGTATGAGCTTCCTGAGAAGTTTCCAATTAAATCTCCTACTATTCAGATCAAACGAGAAGTTTTTAGATAGCTTTATGAGTCCTGCAGCATTTAAAGCACTTATAAAAATAGTAAATACATTTCATGAATTATTTGCAGCTTTCTTAATGAGATTTAGGTTGCCTTCTATTAAAGAAATCTGTAACTGCTTTTTTAACCACAACATAACTGGTAAGCATGTTTATTGTACTCAGAAGCCAATATAATTTAGTTTTATCGGGTTTTGTGTCGGATATGATACAATTTTCAAAAGCATTCTTTGCTTGCATGTTTCTGGTGTTTAATACTCTGTTTGTTACTTAATTGATTAATGACAGAAAATAAGAACCGTTGCATACTTTGAGCACCATGGCAGTGTAGTAAAACACAGTCTGTGGTTATTAAATAGAAATAACAAAGAAACAGGAACAGATTATATAAAATCCAGCCAGCCAGCTGAAAAGATAATAAAAATCTGACTCTTACCATCAGAAAAAAGAAATCCCAAATAACCTAAGAAATCTTTTTTTTTTTCTTTTTTCCCCAGAAATGGCTTAACTTTTCCCCTTTCATAACATTCTGGGCTTTAAAATATTAACAACTGATGTTTGTTCATGTCTGAGCTTTAAACAAAACAGTGCGGGAAATAACCGAGCAATAGGCATAAGTGTTTGATTTTTCGAGATTTAAAAAAAAGGAGTTAGTTGGCCTAAGGCTAGAATTTTCATTACATCAATGAAAGAAAGAAAACAGAAGCCAGCAGAGGGGAGTTATAGAAACTGACTTTATATAAACAGTGAGAAAAATCTTTTTCCATGGCCACCTACAACGTAGCTACTTCACCGTTAGTACAACTTTTCTTTTGCTAGAGGCACAGCAGCCAGGGCCCAATCCTGCTGTTTTAGAACAGGTTACGCTCCGGCTGAGACATTTCCCTCTCTCAGCCCTCCAAGATCAGACTAACAGTTTGTCAAACAGAGCAGAAAGAACAACAAAAAAACTTTGACATACCTAAATTGACAAAACTCATGACCATGTCAGCATCATTCAGAAAGCTGGTGTCGTGCAGGCTGGCTAAGGGAGGATTCTGTGTGGCCAGGGTGGTCATGCGAGATAACTGTATTCTCCGCGAATATCCATTTGAAGAGGCAGGATATCCTTTCCGCATCCCTTTGCTCTCCCCTGCCATGGGTCCCTTCAGTGAGTACTCCAGCTCCTCAGTATCCTCTTCATTTGTCATGGCATTATACAGGTCCAGCATGAAGAGGGGTGCAGAAGAAGCCTGCTTTCCTGGTGAAAATGGTCTGGGTCTGTGAGGTAGACCCAGGATAGAGAGAATCTCTCTCTGAATCTCCCTTCTTTCATGGTTCCGCAGCCTCCTGTAAATAAAACTCGAATGGACATGATTGTCTCCTAAACCTCCCTGTGCGTGACCCACCAGAACCCAGCAATTCCAGAGCAAGCCCACGAAAGCTTTGAGTGCAGTTAGGTTCATCTTTGAAAAGAAAAAGAACAAGGAAAAAAAAAATCTTTTCTCCTACTTGTCCTGAGTTCCTATGAGGTCTGCTTTCCCAGTGGCTGAAAAACAAAATTTACCTATTCTTCATGTCAATGTCATCTCTAAACGTAACATCTTTGGTGATTTCTTTCCCCCCACCCTGTTTAAATATTATGGAATGTGTCAGGTTGCAGTTATTTCTAAGAAAGCTGAAATTCAGACTTCCAATTTTCCACTGTTGTTATCGTTTTTTCTGCATTTATGGAGCAGAAGACCAGTATTTTGTCAGCTGACCTAGGCATTCCTATATAAACCTTAGATAACCAGGTCTTGGGTGGGGAGCTGTATCAGCAAGAGCTGTTCTTCTGACACATTGTAGTTCCCAGAGTTATCTTCCCTTCTTATTCTGAGTTCTTCGTACACCTTGCGCTCTTCCCAAGATAAATCCTGAGTCACAGATTAGTCTTGATCTGTACCTTGGTGGTGTAACACATATCTGTCCAGCAGCCTGGTGATAACGTTAACATCTTTTGAAGCGCTTGAGTGTAAAGTAATTCTAAAGCATGTACTAATCAAATTAATGTGTTGCCATGAATTTACTTGAAAAAAAAAACCTTCTGTAAATCCATTCAACTCTTTTCAGCTTCTTAACTGTTATTTCCAACTCTAGCAGGCACAAATATAACAGCTCTCTTCAAGAGAGATCTAAAGACTAATGTAAGCACAACCCTGCTGGGAAAGAAGAGGCTTCTCATTGTAATTTGAAACGGGTATAGCAAAAAAGTCCTTAACCCTTCTGTTGCCAGACAAAGCTATAAACCTCACTCCCCCCCCCCCCCCCCCTCGAATTTACAGTAATGCACTTAATTTGCCCATCAGCTGCTTTTTCTTTCCTGGCAGCTTGCAGAATATCCAAGCAAGCACTTTTAATTTTAGCAATTTTAGGATATGTAGATAGCTGAAGGCTTGGCGTAATGTGGAAGCTCCTGTGAGTCTACTCAGGAGTCTACAGTTTCGTAACCTTGAATATGAAACCCTTATAGCAGACCAAAATAGAATCTTGTTAATTCAAGAAATGTTTATATTTTAGGGAGGCTTAGCAAATAAAGGTGACCTTTTTAATAAACTCCGTAGGAAATTTTGTCGGTTATGCTTGATTCACCCTTCTCTAAAAATGCCGGGAATGCACTCTGAATGAAAACAAATTTATTCAGCAAGTGAGATTTCAAGTTGTGCATAGCCAATGGTGTAATTATGGTCGGAGTCAAAACTTTCATAAATGGTAATTTGCAATGATAATTTATTCAAAGTATATTTTGACTCATAAATTGCTATACTACATTTCCCAGTAAATATCAAAAGCTGAGATTTAATCCCACAACCTGTTATTAAGTGGAGAAAGAAGCAGCTTAACTGAAAGGAAAAAAAAAAAGAAAAAAGAAAAGTAGATTTAAAATTGCTACACGCGCAGTTAGGATTTAGCTTATGATTTTATGAGAGCCAGCAACTTGTGTTCTCCTCTCACTAAAACAAAATCACAGTGTTAAATTTCATACCACTCAGATTGTTTGTGGTCACATTTTCTCACTCCTACGGTTTGCCTCGTCTTCAGGAGATTTGCCTTTGATGGGGGTGGGGGCGGGGGAGGACAAAAAAAGTTAATAAAACACATGACCCTGAAGAAAAAAAACAGGTATATAAAATGCATCTCGCCAGGTTTTCCCTTACATGACTAGCACCTACTCAGCAAATCACACAGTCCTTGAGTAAACTTGGGAGTGTGACAGCAAGTATAATCACACCCTAAGAAGCCAGGAACAATTTATCTAGTATATTAAGTACAAATGAGCTTTTCTCATATATTGTGACTCCTAGTCTATATTTACAGTCCAGTCCAACTATCATTAAAATATAGCTGATTCTCTCTCATAAATCAACACACATAATAGACAATGCTTCTGCTAAGTAAGAGTTTATCTCATTCTAGGTCTGCTGAATTAACACTGAAATTAATGAAGCTATTTAGCAAAAGCTGTGCTATTCTTAGAGGAAAAACACTCAAAATCAGAATGTGCTTTCTTCCCTCATTAAGGTTTTCCCCCAAATTCCATTTGTGAGAAGAAAACCATCATTTCCGTTTTTGTTTTGCTTTCACTTGCTCTGCTCAGACAGTTGTAATGATACATGAGACTTCACCATACATATGTCTTTTTTGAATCAGCCCATCATGTATTTTGCAACAAGGTTTATTTCTCTTTTCCAGCAATATATGTTCTTTTTTTCCCTAAGCATTCATAAAAGCCCATGGATTGATTGCTCAGAGGATTTAAGTCCTCATCCCATCAGTATGGCCAGCAATAGAAACCTCCTATATTATCCCACCAGAGTATCTGGAGTTCCATGTTTAGTTAATCTCTTCCTACTGAAAAAGCCAAAAATGCCCTCAAGTTTGAGGATGTTTTTACCTTGTAAAAATCTTTCTAGATAGAAACGACATAGGACAACCTAGCAATCACATGGTTGATGAAAATAGCTCCTGCCATTTTCAGATGGAGCCACAACCAAAGATGCAAACTAATACAATGAATTTATTTTACAGTAACCTCCTCTTCACCGAGCTATCAAACATCCATAAGTAGAGCATAAAAATAAACGTGTTTTTATTAATATAAACACAATGACCTTATGTAATAAGTCTGTGTTCCATAAACAGTCATGGTTAATGTGGATCTCTCATATACGTGAGATATAGCCATCTCTAAAAATGAAACCCTTTGCTAGAGGAATGAAAGGACTCTGTAAGAGCTGATAGGTCCATTTCATATTTCCAATACAAACCAATTTACTTCCAAAGAAAAATACCACATACAATTTCAGCATGTCAAGATATTTTATTTGATAATATATAAAAATATACTGGCACAGCTATCTGGATTCAGTTTAGCTTGGGGTTCAGTTTCAAAGTCATCTTAGATCTACGTTTCAAGTTTTACAATAAAAACTTATTCCAATTTGTTTGCATAATATCAAAACTTAAAAGAAATCCCACATTCATGCCATGTCCAGACACATTCAGATCTAAATAACAGTGGAGGACAGTACAAATTATTGACCCAGAATCAAACCTGGGGATTTAAAAAAGATGCCCCAGAGATTCTAGCTTTATCCCGCATCCCAAACTGAAATTCCAGAATATAAAACACACAGATCGATCTTCTTTCATCCCCAGATGCTGAACCAGAAAGCAACATAAGAAATCACCTGACCAGTGCTTATCTGGTCCGTAACAAAGTAAGAAAATAAAGAGGAAAACCAAAATGACGCACAGGGGAGCTCATATTGGGGCAGATCTCTGCCCCAGTGGGGCATGTGGGGCCAAGGTCCCAGTGGTGAGGCAGCAGCAGAGCACCATGCAGGCACGACGGGCAGCACAATGTAGGATGGAGTTTCTTAAACAATGTGGCATATGTATGCAGAATGAGCAGATTTGGGGCTTCTTACAGCTGCACCGATCTAAACAATGTTAGAACAAATATTATAATTAAAGTCATGAAACCTGGGAATCCAGATCTCAACAGACTTGGGTTGCAATGGATTGCAACACTGCAACAGTGAAAAAAATTACTGTTATCCACAGGCTACTGCAACCATTAAGGGTGAGGTTAATTTTATGGGCAGTGCCCATTACTCAGAAATAAAAGCAGCGGAGGGCCGCTGAGCGCAGTAACTCACTGGATCCTTACTGTCACATCAGCTGGCAGAGATTCACCACAAGAGCGGGTCTCCGTGACTGTCTGCCACATGCAAAAAAGAATAAAAAGCAGATCCTTTCCAATATTTGCAGTCTGTGTCCGAAGCCTACACACACAAGCTGATTGATTTTGCTGGCTCTTTCCCCCTTAACGACCAGCTAAATTTGGCATTTAAAAAATGCATAAACAGATGACCCACTGTTAAAAATGGGTAAGTCTGTCATTGCTGTCTCTGCAAGGTTAATGCTGAAAAAGGTGTATGGAGAATGACTTTTATAAAAAGGTTGCATGAAAGCAGGAAAATAACTAGGAGTTAAAATAAGTTAAATTCCCCAGCAAAATAGAAAAGAAGTCTTCTGTATTCTTCATGGGACAGAAATGTTACACAGACACCGTGGTCAGGCATACCTGCTATACCACTTGCCTCTAAGCTGAATTTACAATGGTTTGGACATCAGCTATATATGTATACAAGCTTCTGAGCATAAGTGTGCCTATCTTTGTATGTTCCAAATGTCCAATCAACAAAAGAAACATGTATGACATCTTCCACTTTTCTGTTTCTTAATTCATTGAGTTGAATGGCCTATGAAAGGTTGTATTTTTACCCTGCAAACATGTTAAAGAAAAACAAACATATTTTTCTGTATCAATGAAATACATGTCTCCTAATGCAAAGGGAATTCCATTTATAATTGACAAAGTGTGAAAATTGGCTGCATTAGCTGGAGAAATTGGCAGCTGGGAAATAAATTGATTACAATATTATAAATGTAGCATATCTGTATAAATCCCTTTAACTTGGGATAATCTCACAGTGTTTGCTACTTGATAGACAGGAATCATTTCATGTGCAGAAACACTACCATTTCTGGAACAGAAAATTTGTTCTGTGTGATTATTAAACTTCATATTGGGACAGAATCATAGTTGTGCCGTGCTCCTCAAAACTCAATTTTGGGGTAACCACTGCTGTTTTACCCAGCATCTGTGCCCTTTACATATATTCCTAAGGATTGCTAAGCATTATACAGGGAGAGCGCTTCTAGTTTATGCTGCAGTCAGAAGAATGCATTGCAAAGCAAAGTTTGCTACGTACAAATGTTCAATACTGACATTATAGAGCAATTCGGTTACCAATCAGCTTCCTGCAAAATAGTTTTTCAGTCAGACTTTCAAAAGTTCCTACAAAATCCCGTATCAGCCCAAGAGGAAAGTCATCAGGCATTTCAGAGATGGCATTTAATAGAACACTTTGTTTAAAAGTTGCAGAAAGAGCTCCAGCTCTAAAATACAATCATCTCTGAAGTTTGTTCTGCTCATTGCATGCGCAAAATGTTGTAAAGCTTTCAGCACAAAATAGTCTGCAGCATTAACAATGCACTCTTTTTAAAGATTAAAAAAAATACAGAAAACATTCTGTAATCTGCTTGAAGACTTCTTACAATTTACTGTGTTTGAGGACTGGAAAAATAAAAAAGGAAGAACTTGTTTCACACATACTCTTAAGAATACACGAACTGCAAAATATACAATTAATAATATGATCCAACATCAGAGTGCTGTCATTTGCATAATTTACAAACCCAAAGAGCTCCCAGAAATCCCCTCTGGTTTACAATAAGCCTCTAATTAGTTAAAAGAAAAAAAAAAAAGAACTGCACTGAGGCAAATAGAAAACACTTGGACAAGAGCAACGTTTGTAAGTAGCAAACTATAGCACTTTTTAAGAAGATTATGCTTGGCTCAGCTTAAAGAAGGGTTTTATTGTGCCCCAGCTGCACACTGGTACCTGCTCTCATTGTTTGCTGGCTACAGCGCTTCCATAGTAATTTTCTGCTGTTCCCATGCTATTCCCACTGCATTTTGGGGGAACCTCTTCTGCCTCTTGCTGGCTGCCTTTTTGTTTTCAGCTACAAAGAAGTTTAAAAATTCATTTCTATGCTGATTCCCCTCAAATAGCTCCATTGCACTATTGTTCATTTCTTGAAACGTTCTATTTATCTCAATTTAGGATTTATTTCTTCCCCTGAGCGTTTTGCCACTAAGCTCTATAGCTGTGGCTTTAGCACCTCTACTGGCAACTATACGACGCAGCAGTCTCACGATCATTGTGTAAATTACAGTTTTGTTTTTATACCTTTCCTGTGCCTTGTTTTGTATGTGCTACCCCTCTCTTTCCTGTATTTCTTCCCATGATGTCTCCTTGCTTTTGGATATGTTGCCTCTGATGCCACATGGCCTTTCTTTTCAGCTTTTAAACTTTAAACCTTTATCCTCCACCATTTCCATTGTTTTACTGTTTCTTTGCCCTTCAAGTTTCTTCTCTCTCTACTTGCATATCTGCAGGCAGATCTTATTTTCTTCTTTTAAAATGACTTCCTTTGTTTAGGAATATGTTTAGCCTTTTGTAAAAGATCAGCTGGCCTCTCAGGCAGTAAAAGAGGAGCTGCTGCTTCAGTACATTCAATTAAATGAGCACTACCATGAATCATGCAGTCCTGGAGAGACTAGTCACCTCTTGCTGTCCAAAAAGGACTGCAGAAGAAAAAGATGTGCATGGGACCACTGAAAAAGACTAAATTCATCCTAAAGTCTTTGGTGTATACTGGCTGGTCTTTCTAATGTGAATTTCTTCAGGCAGGGTCATTGTGGATGTAGCCCAGACCCAGCTAAGGAATTGGCAACAGTCAAGCTACAAAATGCTGTAAGGAAAGGACAACGTTGGGCTCAACTAAGAATGATCACTGCGATACCTGAAATTTTTTGAATAGTCCAATAATGTTAGAACACAGGTGCTGGTACTGTTTTCATACTACCTCAGTTAGAAAGGACATGAATTGTATCATTTGTGTTCTGAGTTACTACCACAAGAACCCAAAAGAGGATAGCAACCAAACTGGGACAGGCAAGTGTGTTAATGTAACACAGAAATATCTGAATTCTCTGTGGCAGGGTCTGTTCAAGCAGACAATGCGCAGAAGCAGCGTGGCAGCCGTGGCGGTAAGACAGGTCTCTGAAATGAAATATTGCCTGTCTGAATTTCTCTCATTAGACCATACTCCCTTCTAGCACATAATCTTGCCTTTATCTTACAAAATGATTACAATTTGCCACAGCTGATGAATTATCTTTTTTTTTAACCAACAGTAGGTAATGGTTGCCAAAAATTACTAATAAAACAATCTATTCAAACCAACATGTGGTAAGCTGGCAAAGCAAAGGAATAACGTGAAAGACGGTCTGTGCTGTTGACCTAGAAAACTCGCTTGTTTTCCTTAGTGCTTTGTTACAGTGGTGGACAAAAACTGAAATACTAGACAAAGCATTTACCTACTTTGCACTAAAATCTGTATATTGACATTAAAAGATCACTTTAGCTGCTGATCTTTCCTTTATGAAGCTGGAATTTTGAAAACAGGATTTGCATGATGTTTATTAGAATAATGCATATCCCTCGTGAGACAGGCTTAGGAAAGAAAAGAATAATTTAGATCATAACCTTTGCATCGAAAACTGCATGGTAATCTAAACATGGTAGAGACATACAAGTGTTCCATCTATTCTTTTCTTCAGGTTCATTACCTACAGTGATCCTTTCTTAGCATTCAGACATTTAATTTGGAACAAATGGTATGTCCTAGAGGAATTCTACTAAAGTCATGTAAATTATAAGACAGCTACAGATGCAGACTGGGACTGAGAAACAATCTTTTCCTTTGGGAAGTAGTTTCACAATTACATTTTCATGGCTTTTACTATTTCTTGTTCAGTATTACTCGTTAAAGAATGTATTTTCCTCTCTAGAAACTCAGCCTTGGGTCATAAAAATGAACTGTTTTTCATTCATTTATAGCTCAGATTAGGATGATACACAGGGAACTTCTGTAGTTTACTCAGCTGTTACATCAATAATGCTTAACAGGAATAGCTTCAGCATAGCCCAAGTACATAGGTATACCTTCTTATAGTCGTTTTCCAGAGCCGATGTCCAAGAAGTTCAGGGCTCATTTTATTCTTTTTTATCTTTGGTGATAAAAAGTGCACTGAAACAAGTCAATAAGAACATTCTTTGACTTTCTGACAGATCTTTTCCTCAACACCCTGTGAGTACCTCCAGAAGAAGCATATACAAGGGGTTGCTAAGGATGCTTCAGGTTTGGCCCTCTCCACTCGAGATCCATGAGATAACTTCTGCCTCTGGTTCCAGCCATGTCTTCCTCTGACATGAGAAGGTGCTGCAGGTCTCTGCTGGGAGCTGAGCTGTCTCACAAGCAGAAACTTTTTGCAACGATTTTGTCTGAGGCCCAGGATTAACTAATTTCTGTCCTCATTTCTTTACTGCAATGTTAATGAGTCTTCACTATTTCTATCAGCAATGCTGAAGTTTGTTTTTCTGTACTTACAGACTTTCAAAGAGCTAAGATCCTCTGCTTCCAAGCAATGAAGGATACTCTTGATGCTGATGAAAAAAGAAAGTATGTTTATACTAAAGGATGGCCAGAAAGCTTCAAAACCATAAAACTTCTTCTGGCTTGTTTAGTTCTTGCCTCAAAAAACTAAAAGATGACCAAACAGATTATTTGTATTAAAAAAAAAAAAAAAAAAGGTTTTGGTCTAAGAACCTCTTTGCCAAGTTTCAATCTAAAATTATTTTTTATGGCAAAGTTATAAATTGTTCAAAAATGGAGTTTATAATGGAAATGGTGACAGACTTAACTATGGCGGCACTAGCAGGCGCCAGCATAATTACAGTCTTCTCAAGACATAACTTATTACAGGCTACACAGCAGAGCCAGTATTTTGTATTTTAATTAAGAAACCTGGATTTTGTTTGTAATAATTGACTGTTATGCCGCCCCTCTTGCCAGGACGCTCTTGTAAAAGAGACTCTTGCCTGTAGTAGTCTTTCTTTGTTAAATATTTTAAATGAATTTTATATTGTTGACTAGAAGATCGCATGCATTTTATAGGTCATTATTAACTGTCTTTTGGTGACTTCAGTTGCTCTGCATTTTTTAATAGAGATTTTTGTTCCCCGCATCAGAAAGGGTTTACAGTTTAAGTCTCTGGGAAGTATAATGCTGCAGTATCAGTTCGATCTCCTTTAATCTGTCCCACAGAGGCCTTAAATCCAAATGCATGCTCTTTGTCTGTGCCCTAGACAGGTGCAGGCAGCAAAACGTACTCCTACCACGCTTTCTCCCAACCAAGACTTCCTGCTCGCTGGGCCAGGGCTGCAGCCACAACCTACACCAAGTGCCAGCCAGCAGCATCCTGAAGCCAGGCCGCAGGGCCCAAGGAGCCCCACGCATGTCAAGCTGCACAGCGCCATGTTGCACAGCCTGCTGCACCTGGTGGTGCCACTGAGCTGGGACATGGTCCCCACTTCACCCACTGGGAGGCATGGCCAGATCCATGCTTGCTGCCTGTGGCTTGCCTCACAAGCTCTCAGAGTTTTGGGGCTTTACATTTGTTTCTTTATTTATTTTCAGGTGGCTTAATGGTGTTAGAATGCATATCTTTACATAGCCAACAACCACAAACAGTGTCAGCTCTTTACATGTATGTTCCACAAATGTGCTATTTCATTTTGACAGGAAAACTGCACTGGTAATTAGATATTCAGAGATGGACCATGATATGCGCAAAATTAACTAGTTCTCGACCGCATATGTGTACTTTAATAAGCTGCAGTATTAACGCCATGCAGGCACATTCACAAATGAGACACGTGGTTTAACATTTTTACCCCAAAAACAATATACAAACTGAAGCAGATCAAGACTAAAAGATTACATTTCTCACCATACTTATTCTGTGCCTGACTTGCATTGGTACGGTGAGGATTCAGCTCACATTATTGCCATAGTTCCCTTATTTCTGCCTGGCCTTGGAATTATGCTGTTCTAACAAACACTACTCAGTCATTTCCCCAGGGTCCATCTACCAACCAGAGAGATTATCAAAGTTAATTATGTCACTTCCTTTCTTTTCTCCAACACACTCCCAGGCTAAGAAAGAGATAAAAGAGAGTGTTACCAGCAGATCTCTCCCTGCTTCCTCCTACAGAACTTTGCCTCCTGCCAAGAGGACCCTCAGCAAGTCTTTCCTGTCTTTTGTATCTTGCAAGTGGAACACAGGAAAAAGAGTATAGGAGATAATCTATCACTACATGCTTTGAAAAAAAAAATTAACAAGAAAATAATTGCACTGTCTTGTGATTTCCTTTTGGGTCCTGAAACAGCTATCAGTATTACATTACCAAAGAGCTATAACAATGGCCAAACAGCTGAATGAAAATGGAAATTGAGTGTTTGTTTTCATTTTGTGTCCTTGGAGAAAAAATGGAGGGAAATGTAAGAGAGAAAAATAGCAAGAAAATCAATAGAAAATGCACAGAAATTATATCACAGTCCTTTCTCCAATATCTATTTTTGAGGTTTCAAACATCTCAAGTATCACTCCTCATCAGGTATTTATTAGGTGACATTGATTTCAGCTGTGTGAGGAAAATATGCTTCAGTGACAGAGCGCAGGCAGAAAAACTAGTGAACAAGCAATAATCTATGGGATGACTGGAAAGACTAGAGCCTAGGATACCTACAACTAGCCAAGGTCCAGTGAGGTCCCAAAGAACAGCAAAATCCAGTAGACACAGTGGTGGATCATTTTCTGATGGTGACTTGCACTCTGCTTTTAATCGTGAGAAGAAGAGAAGCTTTAACGGAGAGATTTCAAGCATAGTAGTGATTCTCTGTTCAGCAAGTTCTGATCAGGGAATGCAATGCGAGGGGAGCTGCACACTTGGCCAGGATGTCAGGGGAGAGGCACCCAGTGCTGTGCAAGCAGGGAATGGAGCTAAGAGCAAGGAATGAGCATGAGGCACAAACATGGGGATTTAGAAAAGCCAATGCATTTGAGGACAGGTGATGAAGAATTATTGCATTAAGTGCTACTGTAGGTTCAGTTATGTAATTTTTCTCCCATTGGACATATGCTAAAACACCTCTTTATCTGATTCTTGCATATATTCCATCATGCATGAAACATGAGGGACCAATGAACAGGCTGTGTGTGACAACGAAAAAGAAAGAAAATACCAGTCCCATCATCTGACTCCTTTATCCAAACTGACTAAACTGATTGCCTTGACATCATGTTTATCAATTCCACATGTTTTTAGGTTTGGGGCCTTTTTTTAATTCCCAGAAAAGGATGCCTGCAAAGGTGAAAGCAGAAACCAGTAGAGTCCATCTCCTAGGAGGGTGTATTTGACCTCGTCAGTTTGTTATTTTCTGCTATAGGAGAGGAGTGAATAAGGCCTTTTAAAAAGCAAAGAATGAGAAAAGGAAGATGAACTTCAGAAATAAAATCTACAGAAGTTGTGCCAGAAAAAGCAAGTAAAAAACTATGGATTTATATTCTATGGTCAAGAAAACAGTTAAATATGTAAGAGTCCTTGAAAATCAGAAGTTTTCCACTTGAAGTGTCTGGTAATTCAAACTTGAGTTATTGTCAAGATTCAGTCTACTCAATAAGAGAAGAGAGATACTGAAAAATACTATGGGGAGTGTTTGGTAGAAACCAGAATTAGGTATCAGTCTCCTAAGAATAATATGCAAGCAGAAAACCAATGAAACTAAATCTCTGCCACCAGATATCAGTGATAGAAAAAAATATATAACGAGTAGAATAAAAGATTAAGGTTCCTATTTGAAATAAAATACTATTTTTACAGGATTTGTTGAAAGAGAACTTTCCATGCGACATATACAAGAGCTAAGAACAAAAGCTTAATTTTGTTTACCTAAGAGGAAGCCTTTTCTGTCTCAGGTCATTGTGTAAATAAAAGGCTCATTAAATCTGAAAGTTCCACAGGAGCTGAGCAACAGGATTATGTAGTATCATTAGCCATTGCAAATCTGCATGCAGATTCTGCAGCAGCCCTCCATTTGTTCTCCAGTTAAAACATGGAGCATGACTGCTCCTCAGCTGGAATTATTCTGATGACTTCTGTCATAACAGTGGAATGATAGAAAACATTGGCCAAATCATGCAGCCTATAGTCAGGCAGTGCACCTAATTAAGTCAGTGGGAGATTTTTCCTTCATGCAAACTGTGGAAATTGGCCTGGTTTCTTTATTCGCTCGCAGATTATGATCCCTGTCTCTTTTTTGTGCGGCACTGGCAGATTTGAACACTGTCAGGCTGTTCGATGTGATAACAGTCCAGTCCACAATGTACCAGCTCTATCCTGCAGAGGGAAGGCTTGTCCCAAGTAGGATTTAAAGGTGTGTGATACAGTGCGCAAGTAAATTCATTCTAGCTAGCACTAAAATGTCCTTTGGCAGAGTTCCAGCAGAGCACTTAATCATATCAGTTAAAAGGATGACTTGAATACTTCAGATTATGAACAAGCTTTTATGTCTTGTTGCATCACACCCAGAATGTTTGCACCATTAGCCAGGATTAATATTAACCAGAGACTGAAAGAACTGAAATGCGAAAGAGGAGTTTACAGTAAATTGAAATTCCAAACACTACAGCACACAACTGTGATATTTTGATCCTGCAAATACTTTTCAAATGGTTTGTACAACCACCTGTTTAACAGATGAGATCTCTGATTAGAAGCTTAAATCTCTGATCTTCAGAAGTATTAATTACTTTTTTCTTAAATAACATTGTTTTTAAGTCATCCCAAAGCATCTCAATTATATTTAAATTGGAGTCATTGGTATTTCAGCTTCCTGAGCTGAATAAAAACATCTTAAGGCCTTTTCTTTTTTCTAAAATTAATTCTCTTCCTTGCTATGGATGACACAGTATTAAAAAATCAGAAACTCTTGCAGTTGCATAATGTAGTCCCAGCTGCAAGCGGATGATGACCAAATGAGGTTATCAGCAGCACTACTGATCAGACATGAGTCTGGCACATTTTCTTTCCAGCCACATGCTCCTTTTGCCTTCTGAGCCACAAACATGCCGCACTTTCACACATTGACCTCCTTCTAATGAAGTAATACAAGAAGCTTGAGAAAGTTTTGTACAATGAAATAGTAAATAAATGACTACTTAGTGTGAATTACGTAAAATAAATTGATTTTCACTTACTGTGTTATTTGATAAAAGGTAATAAAAGGAATATATCCATTCCAGATAACTTTAAGCATTAAGATTCAAAAGACAGTGACTCAAATGCATACACAAACAAGAAATAATGATAAATATATAGAAAAATATTTCAAATGAGAGAGAATTAGAAGTCTGATAAAAAAAAAAGCAGGAGAACAAAAAAGGGAAGGACTACAAGGACTCCTAAATGAGAAAATGATATTGTATTGGAAGTTTTCTTTGCAACTCAAGAAAATAAAACGAAATCTGATCATGCAAAGAATTGTTCCGTGTAAGCTTCTCAGGAAAAAGAAAATCATAGTTGATATTTTGACCCAAATCTTGCAGTTGCTACCATTCTGTTAATTAGTAATTTTTAGGTCAAAAATGGATATTTCTGTACACTCCTGAAGAAAAGAAAGTTAGCAATAACTTGTAAAAGCAAGTCCACACCACCACTTTCAATGGTAGTATGAGGCAGGTACTAATGAGAGTGATTTTACTACCATGCTCAGTAGACATATTTACCAAAAGAGTCAAGAGTAAAAGCAAAGACACTCACACACCATCACAGTAAATGACAGGTGAAAAAACAGCAGGTGGTTCACACATGACATTCTCCTGAAGTTTGCTCACACGCCATTGTTTGCATTTCCTATTTTACCTCTCTTTTACAGGAACTTGAAGTATCAGCCATTTCAGTAAGATTATTGCTAGCTAACTAAAAGTCTACATACATTGACAATTACTTACCTCTCTTCACATGCTGGTGGCTTAAAAAACTTGAAACTGATCTCTGTTCTATCCTAACTTCACCATTACAGTGCCAGATTTGGTTTGACAGAAACAATCCAGTTCCTTGCTGTTGACTACAGTGGAATTTCATAGGGTCCAGGCAGCAATGCCCACTGATCAGTAATCTGGAGGAAACATTATATTCATCACTGGATCACCACTTGACTGGAGGTGGCCTGCGATGGTATCCATTCTGCCTAATGACGGACACTGCATGAGTCTCAAAACTACAATTTTATAAGCTCAGGACCTACATAGTCAAAAGAGTGAAATGGGCACAGCCTTCATACATTTCGCGTCCCAAGCACCCTTACTGTAACAGGTAGTTAGCAGCCACTAGAATCCAATGATCTATAACTCAACTAAAAAAGGCAGCTCTGCTTCCCAAATGCACTTCAGCATTTCTGTTTAGTGGGAGGTAGATGTAGGAATGACCATGTAAAAACAATTTGCGTGGATTTGTATCATGTGATTCCTCCATAAGTATACAGGAAAGGGAATAAATTAAACCCACTGTGGCTGCAATCTGCAGTAGCAGAAAGCATCCATCTATCTGACTTTATCCAGTACCTCTAGAAGTCATTTTCAACACACATGTGGCATTTATTGCTCATGCTATAAATACCTGTGTGTACACAGTGTACCACTGCTCACTAAAATAACTGTGGTACACTTTCAAACTAGCTACATCTAGAAGACAGGTAATACTGAAAATTAACAATCTCTCATAAATGTCACTGACATTTTGATGAAATTTGTCAATAAAACTTTTTACCAAGTATCTCAGTGAATTAATAAAGCAAATATATTCTTCAAATATCTAAAATCTATAAATAATGAATTTTATATCTGTCAGAGTATGGGTTAAATGTATGATATATTTTACTCAGGTCCATTAATAAATTTTCTTAAACAATCTTAATCCTACTTGATGGCTGTGCTAGAGTAATATATGGCAAGCACTGTGGCTTCCCTTAGAGTTTGGTTTTGTGTAATCACAGAATTCAATGTTGCAGAGACATACAGATTTACTGTAAGGAGACAGCTATATGACAGTCTTGATAGAGAAGCTGGTCATACTGTGGGCAAATTTAATAAAGAAATAAATCAAACATTAAATAATTCTCTGAGGAAACTTACTTCATTTGAGTGGAGAAATAAAGGTTCTCCAGTAACCATAGTGAGTTCATATTATTGCCATTGTTTTTATAAGTCGTTGCCATGACTTTTTTTGACTTTTGGGCTAGATTGGACTTAAAACACAACAGATGGCTACAATTATGTGTCTGTAACTTTTTTTTTTCCTTTTTTTTTTTTTTTTTTAGAATAACTAAACAGAGCACAATAAAATAAACAGGCTTATATTCCAAAGAGACTCTCACGGTTTAAGAGAACTATACATGGTTATTAAAAATAAAATAAAAAATAAGAGCAACCAAAACACAACTCGCTGGACTGTATACAACAGGAAAAAAAGCATAAATTAAAAAACTGTTTTGCAAACATGCTGTACACATTAAGCACATGATTATTGTCTATAATCTAATTATAATCTAATTTCTTTGATTAACAGTGCTAAAATGAAAGCACACTACACGTAGCACACTCTGATAGTAATGCCTCCTATTTAGAGCACATTAATGCTATTTGATAGAGCAAATTCTCAGCTACAAAACACTATTTTTTCAACACAGTCACCACAACAAGCTTTGCATTTTCACCAGCAATGAACAAAAGCCTGCATGTTGCACTCATCAAAATCTGCACCAGCAGAGGCGACCCACTGTTGCTGCCACCACTGCTGAAATGCACCACCCTCTGCCTCACTGTGCTCACATCCACCGTTTGGTCTCCATAAACATTCAGCAAGCATCAATGAATGTCAACAAGTGCAATTTTTTCCACATGGAGGCATTCAATGACACACCTTTGCTTCATCCAGACTTCCACATCAGACGTCATTTTGTTAGACTGCCCCTCTCCCGCCATCTGTCTCATGGCAATAAAATGCAATGGAATGTGGGAAGACTCAACCTCTACTGCTGTACCACCAACATCTGCCCCTGATGTCATCCAACATAATAAAATAGTAGGCATTACTTTTAGAAAATCTACTTCTAGAGAATCAAACTTTTGTGAATATTTGGGATCTAAGAGTGCATTCCTTTCAGCAGCAAATCTTCTGCATAATTTTTTCTCAACCAGAAGTGCTAGCTTGGGCTCTTTATCATTTTTCAATGACTACAGTTCAATTGTAATATTTATTATCTGGAATGAATGCTAAAAAAGAAAGCAAGAAAGTACTAGCTAAGCAACAAATTACTAAATCAGCAAAACAGTAATGACATGAGCACCCTTGTGTCTTATGGTTGTGCTGTGCAACATGGGTTACGTTAACACAAGATACTTTGAAGAGCATAAATGTCCTCAACTATGACAAAGAATTATGTATATTTGACATGAAAATCAGCTTAAACATTGAAATTTCTAGCTTTTTCTTTTTTTTTCACCTTTTTAAAAATTTCATTTTCAATTAAGGCTGCTTATATAATGTATTTTTTCTCTACAACTTTTCAAACTACTAAAACATTTATCATCATGTATTTTAAAGGCATGTGAAAGCTACTTGAGAATTCACAGGAATGAGCCTTTCTGCTCTATTCACTGCTAAGTTCAACTTGTACAGAAGAAACCATAGTTTAGCTGTCCATCTATGACCCAGGCAAAAACACTACAATCTGTTCCACAACTGCATAATCATAGCCATAATATTCATGTGTCAGTTTGAAGATGGGCAACCTAAAATCAGTAATTTTTTTCTTACTAACAGTGTAGTCCAGCTAAACTTCACAGCCTGCAGACGTGTGCAGAGTGGCAGAAACTTAAGTCAGTCTGAAGCATTCCTGCTACATGCCTGCAAACTTCTGTCCTCCTATGGAAAGTAGACATAACCTGGCTAGTAGTCCTTCTGGGGGTCCTCAGCCCTAATGGTGCAGTGTTCACTTCTGCATGTTTGTGGAACTCCATCCTCATCCCTGAGTAGTTTTAGCACATTTCCTAAAACTTCCAGTAGGCTTTGAATTGACCACATTGGACATTTTTTTCATATGGTGGCATCACACTGAAGGAAGAAGCCAGTTTATATTAAAGTGCCTTTTTACGTTGGAAGAAGGCAATTTATTTAGTTTGATTCTGTTTACTTGGCAGTTCTGGCTGATCGTCCCATCTTTTGTCTCTCTTTCCTGCTGTACTTAGCTTCCCCAGGACCCTTTTCACTTTGAAAATTGAAATTCTTCACTTCTAATCGAAAGCAAAGAGAATTTTAAAAGTCAGAAATGAGCTAAGATTGAAAGCAAAGGTGACAAGTATGAGAAACTTAGATAGTATAATAAAACCACAATAAATCATAACACACAAGCAAGACACCCAGCAAAGCCCTCCCTTTAAACACGTGCTGAAATTCAACAAGGTCAATTCCTCTTAAGTAATTTACAGGATCTAGGATAAGTTGTAGAATACAGTAAGTAACGAAAAAAGCCAGCAGACACTTCATATTTGTCAAGATTTATTTTAATATATTTGCCAAATCTCTGTATACAAAACACGGTGTTAGGGCTTTCAGTGTATGATGATATCGATCTCATATTTGCTGGAGGCACTCTAATTTTATCTAGAGTAAAATTCTCAGTAAAACTAAACATAGATAGTTTATCCAGTCTGGCAATATATGCATATTTGAAATGCTAGAGAAATTGGAAAACACATTTTTTGTATCACTGAGAGTGGTTTCAGAAGTGTCATGGAAAACTACAAAGAGTGAAGGGAAACAGTGCTGCTTCATGCCAGCCGGACAAAGACTGAGATGGACACTGATTAAATTTAATTACCAGTAAACCCTTGAATGTATAATTTGACTGGCATGTTGTGAGCATGGTTTGCAGAAAAGGCTTTGCTGAAGGATTACACTGTACAAAGTCATTTTCTCTCTTTGGTATTCCCTGAATCATGAAGAAGTACGATATTTCCTTTATTTCATTTATTTTCAGTGTAATAGTGATTTGTGATGTGTGGAACGTGTTTTGTTTCCTACTTCAATAGTTCCTTTAAAGTCACCTCTTCATTTTAAGTCTGGCTAGTTAAATGTTTCCTAAGAATCTTTATAAGCAGTTGAGGACTGCATGAAAAAACACAGAGGATGCCACATGAAAAGGAAAACCCTTACTCCAGTTCCTTTAAACCAAATTCCATCAGCTTCTGTTGAAATCGTGAACTCACCACTTTCTTTACGAGAGTGAAGCTGATACTTTTGAATCCAAACACTCTCCAGAAGTTTGATTTTATAAGATCTGCTGAAGGATGAAACAGTGAGGTCTTAGATTTGCTTAATATGTTGAGAGATATGACCACACCAAAGTACAAATGGCAACTGCCAGGTTGGTGCAGACTTTGAGTACAGTCATGCACAGCCATTTATATGAGACCTCTCTCCTACATGAATCCCGATGGGAGAGTTTTCTACAGCTTGCTCAAACACTTCATGGAAAGGAGATTAGTTTGGCTTTAATTTAACCAACTAAATAGAGTGTTATTACTGGAAACAGCTCTAAGCTTTTCAATTCCCCTAATGAAGTCCAAACTTCTATGGATGCTATCACCTGAGACTACTGTAATATTTTATTTGGATTTAAATCTTTAGCTTGGCAGCGCTGCTGTGTCTCTGTGGACACCTCTCATTTTAGTTTTATATTCTCCCAGGTGGTTGATTACTTATCCTCGTAACAGGATTCCTTTTCATATTGTGGAAGCTCTTACCTCCATTCCAACACCATGCTGAAATTTTAGCAGAGATGGAATGTTGTTTTTGTTTATTTTGTTTTGCTACCAAGACCTAACAAACCATTATATTAGATTTATTTGACAGATTTTTCAAGGCACCTTAATTTGCTGAGCTTCTTTGATTCTTAATGCCATTTAGAACTAATCTCTTCCACTAACATGAAAGCAAACAAAGAGCCAAGATTTTTATGGGAGACAGACAGGAAAAGTATATACAAAGGAGTACTGTGTTATCTTTTACAGCAACAACAAAACGAATGTAGTCCCAAATTTACCCCCGAATGGCATAGTTGATTTTTTAGCTGGTTTCAAGTGTAAGACTTCTTGGAATATTTATATGGTATCCACAAGAGCATTAAAACCTGCTTAGAACCACAACCACAAAGCAGAGTTACTGGCTGCCCTTGCTTTCTGTCAAAGACCTAACCTGCATGGAGCTCTGGCAGGTCTCAGGTCAGTTGGAACTGTCATCAGGACAAGCTAGTTCACAGAAGGAACTATTGTCACTTCCTTTGTTTAACGCTTTCCCTCTGTTTTATGTATAGGTATATAGAAAAAAAAAAAAAAGAGCAAAAATCATCTAGGCAGTCATTTAACTAAATTCTCTTTCTTCCCCATGTAGAAAAGAAATCATACACAAGAAGGATATTTCTAGACTACGATACTATTCTCTGTTACAGATATCACTGGAAAAGTTCTCTAAAGTAGCGTAGAGAGAAGCAGCATTACGCTGTCCAGAGAACTTTCTTCCAGCTTGTGAATAAAATATTTATTTAGCTTAACTGGTTTCTATTAACTGTTAAGGACAACCTGGTTTCTACAGTGAAAGTTATTGATATATTAGTTGTTTCTTGAGATATGTAACTTGTGAAATAATAGACTTGAAAATACCAGCTGAAAAGACAAGGATGAGCTCATTTAAGAAATATAGTTAATATAAAATATTGCTTCTACAAAGGAAACATCAGTCAGAACAAGGGAACCAAGATCCACAATGTTCACATTTTTTGCTTAATAATAGGATGAAGAAAGGAGAGCAAAAAAGAAAACCAAAAATATCCAGAATAAAGGGAGATAACTACTAAGTTAAAAAAAATAATTTGCTTGTATCAGCACGTCGTATCAGTAGTTTAAAGTAATACAATGGCCTTCCTCAAATTACACAATATAGAGAAGAGTATCCTTCAGAAAAGAATGTCTATGTTTTGTTCTTACTGATACATGTCAATAATTTAGAAATCTTTGGGTAGCTTTAGCGTATTTATCAAGGGACAGCGTCTGATGCCAAAAGTATGGAGGTGTTTTCAGGTACTGTTAGGAAGTCTTCATTATCAAGAAAGAAAAGGTACCTGAAATTAATTTATGCTGAGAATATTCACCCTGTTTACACCCCCTTCTCCAGAACTGCATATCCTATTGTCTTACACAAGTCAACAGCTCAGATTTATCTAGCTTCGAAATATGTATGTATATCTGAACTAGGTTACTCCCCTGAAAGCACCTCATCTTATGGGTTTAAAAGATATTTAGATGAGTTGTGCCTAAGAAAGCCTATGCAAGTAGCAGTGGCTAACCCAGATGCAGATGTCTGAATTTGCGAGTGATTTTCCACCCTGCTCCTCTCCGTGTCTCTGGCCATAGTTCCATGCATGCCCTCTTTGGCCAGCACACAGAAACAAGTGATGCTTAATTAAGCTGTCTGGCAACATTAGCTACTAAAACCAAGGGAGAATACACTGCCTTTCTGCAAGGAGTGATTTTGAAAAGGCCTGAAACAGATTTTCCCATGAGTAGCAAAGGTCATACTCTGACTCTAAATTGCCTTTTCTTACCCATTTCTCCTTCAGTGTATCAGACAGCAAGAGTCATTCACAGCAAAGATCCCAGACTTTTTTTTTAAAACATGGAATAACTAACTCATTTTCCCTAGGCTTTCTTGGAAATGACTGAACCTTCTCAGTCAAAAATTTCCACAAAGTTCAGCCTGAGGCAGAGCCAGGATATAAAGCATTGCCCTGAAGAAGCGTTACAGTTCAGAAAATCGGAAGGAGCTGAAAAATGGGGTTTAGAACAGGCAATATTAAAAGCATGGCTGATTCCATTAATCTCAGTAATACACGGTTTACCTGATCTGTAGGAAACATTTCAAATCACCATGACGAATTCACTAAGTATAAGCTAATTAAGGCAAACTAACTGAACTCCAAGTGTTTTTCTGTTTGGAAACTTCCTACTGATGCTCAGCAGTTCAGCTGATCTGCAGGTATAAAACAACAGGGTAAGTTCTGCTGGAGTGGAGGTCTTTGAAACTTCTCTTGCTTTCCACAGAATGTATTCTCTCACCCTCCACCTGAGAGGTAGCTGAGTTTTCCCAGTGTTTCCAGCCTGCAGATGTTATCAACACCAAACTTGTAAGGAAAACATCCACAGTAAACAACGGCATTAGCAACTGCAGTGTTTGTCTGATGGTCAGAGAAGCACTTAGGGAAAAATAAATCAAAACATAGATACATATTTACGTACATGAATGTATGCTAGAGAGAGGAGAATTTCTATGCATACATGCAGTGCATACTTGCAGCATTATTCAGGGAAGATTCCAGCTGCTGGAATCTGCAAATGCTAGGAAAAGCTGGCAAAATAAGGACTACTGCCTTGTCACAGTACTTTACTAAAGCTGCATGGAATTGAACATCCATGAAAATGTGAAAGTGTTAGTGAAAACAATTATTGGGTAAAAAATTGCCACACAACAACTCAATATGCTACCTAATACAAAGCATTTAAAATACATCTAGTTTACTGTACATAGTCTCAAAACTAGATGTACACTGTAATGTAAACACTATAGTGATAGTATTTGCATCAGTTTCATTGCACCTTTGTAACATCTTTTGGTTCAGTAGTGTTTTCTATGTATTTATTTCATATTGAAATTTCTCCGAGCCGTCTATAGCTTTGACGCTATATAAATACAAGTGAACTTTGTAGTCAAACTTTTCTGATTACATTCTAAAATTTGTTTGCAATAATTCAGAGAGAGCAGGCCTATGTAATCAGTGGAGCCTGGTTAATGTCTGAGCAGATATACTTTTAATAAACAGAAACTCTACATTTTTGGATCAAAAAAGGATTTAAATCTGATAATTTGGGTATGAATTGCTGAATATTTCGGTCCAAAGCATCTTCTGCCATCTAGTGGGGAAAACGTCTCACAAGCTTCCAAATAACGATCCCGTGCTTTCAGTAGCCTCCTAGCTGTTTGCAGATTATTGCAATCAGAATGCCCAACTTAAAAATATTTACTCCAGCAGAAAATTAGTTGAGAATCTTAAAACATTCAGTCCAAAGAAAACCAGAAGGCATCGAAATAATACCACAGTTGATCAGTACTTCTCCACTTCAAATTGATTCAATATCTCACATTAACAAATTGTCAGTCCTAAGAAGTAATATATTAGTGTATTTACAGTTACAGTCACAATCCTGACCTCGAAGTATGCCTCGGAAGCCTGGATACTTTCACTGGAGGAAAGAGACAGAACTATAGAGAGCTCCAGCAGTGTACCTCCACGTTTCCACATCCAAGCAGTAAAGGAAATGACAAATCCACAGAGACTTTGCAGAGAGAAGTGTCTATGCCTTCTTTGAGGTGATGGTTGTTTGGGGGTCAGGGTCAATGCACAGCAGTTTCTCTCTGTGGCTCCCTTCCTTCTCTCACTTTTCCTGTATCCCAGTGTGAGTCCTCTTTTGGCTTCAGTCCTTCTGGGGGTGTGCCTGCTCCACCATGAAGCACATCCTTCTCTTCTGACCTTGCTGTTCCCTATGCTGTTCCCTTCTCAGTGCCTTTGTCCTCTGTCTCTCCCTCTGTGCCCCACTCTGCCTCTGTACCCTTCCTCAAATATGCCACTATCTTGGCTGTCTGTCACAGCCATGCCCTGCTTTGGAGTAGTCTGGAACCAGCTGTGTGCAGCATGGGCAGCCCCAGTCTCACCTCACAGAGGGCCCTGCAGCCCTACCACCAGCACATGCGCACTTGCACCCCCTGAAGCATAATGGAGCTGATCAACATCCATCGGGGCTTTAATTAGCTTTTATAGTAAGGTTAACTATGGCTGTATTTGTTGCACTATTTGCCCTTCCTCCACTGGGGTCGCTAGTAAATAAAATCATCAGGGAATACTTCTTTATTGTTCCTGTCTATCTCAAACCCACCATTTTTCAAGGGCCACAGAGTTCTAAGCATTTACACTAAATCCAGGCAAACAAATGAAAACAAAAAAGTCAAAAACAACAACAAAGAACAACACCAAAAATAATAATAAACAAACATGAAAGAATGATACTCTCACTGAACTCATTTCTACTGTCCAATGCAAAAGGAGTAATCCAGCCCTCTCCTTTGGTGATCATCTGGTGAACTCTCTCTAATCCCAAAACACAGGCAAGAAAAAGTACCTGAAACTCTCTGTTCTGGACTTCTGCCTTTATATCCTCATATGTGTGCCACAGCTGATCCTCCCAGGAGCAATCCTGCTTCAGGTAGTGCTGGGGGCAGGCACGTTCATTGGGAGCACACCACAGGATGGCTTCGGCTACCATCCAATGCTAGCAGTTAACATTCAGATGAGCATTATCTTCCCCTGCCAAATCTCGAATGGAAAGAAGAGGTGAAACAAATTATTCTACATTTACATCTGAACTTGATATTATTCTCCTAACAGAAAACAAGTGGGAGAAGAAGGAAGAGGTAGCCAAAGTTGAATTAGCTCAGATCTCAAAGCTGCTGTCCTCTGGAGTCACCCAGGAAAGTACCCTTCCTACTTCGGAGCTTCTCAAGCAATTTGCAGTTGCTGTCATTTACAGATGTAACATTATAGAAAACACCCAATTTGTTAATGGATCTTAAACCTACAGGATTGTTCAGAGCATACTTACAGCCAAAGGTCAGCACAGAAATGTTTGGGAGACTGATCTGGCATGCTAGTACCTGCTACAGCTCATGCTTGATTTAGAACAGAAACTGAGCTACCAATCTTCCACATTCACAATGAGTGTTTATTACTGTTTGCTCCTTTTCACTGGCTGAAAAAGGAAAAAACAACTAGACATTAGCTACCTAAGCAGCTGGCCTGAGCGAGGATTTAACTCCAGAAAAAGAAATATAGATGTGGAGAGCTCTAGATCTGGCACAGGCACAGCAGACTGGGACCAGCACTGCAACATCCAAGTTTTTTTAAAAGATAGAATAAGATGAATTTTTAGCCAGCTCTACTACCAAAATACAGAAGAGAATTAAAGTTTAAAATTAAGCTGGCACAAAAATCGGTCTTCATTTCTTTTCAGTATTATCGGACTCATTAAGAATTTTATTTGCTTGAAAATCCAAACACAAAGGAACTGAACTACCTTGCCATTCAAAACTGGTTACAAATCTTTGACAGAGAATCACAAATCGCCACTATACACAGATAACATAATGAGGTGACTAGATAAAAAAAAACTTATTTCCCCTGGAAGTTATACAGGATAACCATAGTTTAAAAAAGCTTTTTATTCTTCACAGCATCTTCATTTCATAATCTGGGAGGTTTTTCCATGTATGCAAGAAGATTCTGTATAGGCATATCATTACAATTTGCTGTGTCTCCAAGATCATTGTTAAATGTAAGTGTTGTGATCACGTCTCATCTGTTCTGAAGCTTCAGAAGATAAGACTTTTCAGGTGTATTAAAATCAAGACTTCATGACTTCCAGCGTTAGGTTCTGTCTCAGGTGAAAAAACAGTTCAATGAGAAAACAAAATGCATTAGTTTATTCCTTGATTAAGTCACCATGATTGCATGGGTATATTAGAAAAACACAGACTGCAATCTTATTTAAAAATTATAATGTGAATCACAGAATTAGAGATAATGTTGCAAATCATCCTGATGAGGAAGTAGAAATAAATGTCTATACTTAATCACAAAATGACATTTTTTCTTGATTCTTATGATTTACCAGACAGCTTTAGGTTTTTCCTATTCACGTTTATAGTTAAATATAGCATGTTTTTTTTCCTTGTTTTCCTGACTCACTAGCAATCAGGTGCAAAGTTTAGTTTAAACAGAAAAAGATAAAGTTGTCATAGAGAGATGGGGATCTGGGGAACCTTCCTTCTTTCATTGCATTCTTTTGTTAGGAGGTGTGAACATTCACTGTCTTCCAACAAGAGTGTACTTGTATCTTTATATCCTTACATACAGCAGGGATTAACTTTCCATAAAGTATTAATTATAGAAAAATCAGAGTAACCCCAGATTTCTGCAATATATGCCAAAATATTTACCTTTGTTGAAAATTACTGCCTTACTAAGGGTCAGTTTTCTATTGCGAGTTTCAACCTGACTGCAGTGAGCAATTTGGGGACAAAAAATGGGAAGAGATTTAAATATAAGTATACTTTAGACACTTTTGCTTTTAAAAATAAAGGACAGCAAGAGCTACTTTGTAGTATTTTATCTGTGCAGTGCTTACATGTAATAACTTACATATAATAAACACTAATAACCACTATAAGCAATAGCATAGACTGACCTTTAAGCTTCACAGGAGTCATAATGAACAAGAGCTAGGCATAACTTTATTTTTAATTACATTCTCCTTTTAATTACCATTTAATCAAGCAAATATCTTTTATAATACAGCCCACATCCTCTTAAGTAATCGGTGAATTTTGTTTTTATATATAACCTTACCAAAAAGGTCACAGCAGAAGTAAGCCATTAAGTTATCACAGATAAGCCTGGAAGTAATTATGTAAAGCCAAACAAATCCTGACAGATACATTAAACAAATCAGTGTTCATTGTTAGGAGGACTAGAGCCTGACCCAGTAACCTCATGTGTTTGTTCCTCAGATTCCATGAGAAGAGAAAATGAGGTCCTCAAAAACCCAAGATAAGGAAGATTAGCATTAAACATGTTTATTAGCACGGCACTCTTTCATGGTCAAGGAAAATTGGATCCCATTGTGCTAGATTCTGTAAAGGCGCAGGGCAGCAAGTATAATGTGATAGAGAAACAGTCTATCAGTTCAATTAAAATTTACATGAACTAGACATAATTTGTTTAAAAAAAACCCACAACTTTTAAAAACTTCATCATTTAAAAATTCTTTACACTAAAATTCAGAGCTGAACCCACAATTAAGCTTGAAATAGGGACTGTTCGCTCTCTTATTAAGACTGTGTAATCACTTGGGAGTGAGTCATCAACTGGGCTTGAGGGATGTTTGATTTTATTTTTAATGTACTTCCATTTATTTGCGCTTCTGAAAAAAACCAGGCATTATGCAAGACTTTCTTTGTTTTTCACATTGCCTACATTTTTAGCAGGAAAATCACCACATGATTCCTACCACATCATAAATGTAATATTTGAAGAGCCAGTTTTACCAGCTTTCATAATAAGACAATCACCCTTGATCAACTTTTTTTTTACAGAAGAGTCAAAGATGTATTCTAAAGGTCTAACAAAAACTCTGAGATGCTTATTAGGAGTTCACATGAAAGTAACTATCCAAAAACTGCTGTTAACCATGACTTTTATGAACACAGATGCAACATAATCAAACTAGAAATTAGGATTCAAAATGTTATTTAATATAAATCCCCTAAAATCTGTGCTGAAGATCTGACTCCTCTATTTTTAAACTTCCCCTTTCACAAGATAATACCACAAGATAATAACATCACTGCAACTCTCCCAGCTCCTCGATAAAACTAGAGAGAAATTTAAGTCAAATGGGACTAATAGTCCTTACATGTAACTAGTCTCTGTAATAGTTCATATGTGTTCTTTCAATTGCATGAACTCACAGAGGTTCAGAAAATCTTTATGAGACAGTTGGCATTGAAAGGTACAACAGATTTTATTTCATTGAGGTCAATAGGTTGATTCCAGCAAGTAAGTTTCAAACAATGGGAGATTCTTTTCATCATTTCCAGACACAAACAGGTGTTCAGGGACATGATTTAGTGGTGGGTTGTTAGAGTTAGAGTAGTATGGTTAGGCTGCAGTTGGACTTGATGATCTTGAAGGTCTTTTCCAACCTGAGCAATTCTATGATTCTATAATTCTTCTGCTCATGAACATTATATTTCAAACAGTAAAGACAAATTCAAAAATTTGTACACCAGATGGCAATGTATTCTTAAAAATGGCTGAACAAACTGTTTTGTGGAGATTGTTAGATCATTACCACTTATTGCTGAGTACTTCATCTATAGGTCTGTACTTATTTGCCTATAACTGAAGTCAGATCAATCAAGAAGACATTGATCAATGAGCAGATCTCATTCTTCATCTGAAATTCTCAGCAATCAACAGAATAGAATTTGAATTTCAACCTCTTGTTATAAAAGACAATTTTTAGTAGTACTTACTCCGTTTGCTTAAATTGAGATATGAGCAACTGTCCTGTGGGTACTTGGAGATTTTCTACAGAAGTCTAATATACTAAAGGATGCTCAGAACGAAGACTTGTACTAGAACAACATTCATCTGCAAGTCAGCAAGTCAAACAGGGGTCCATCTGACTACATTCAAACTTGTACTAAACCTTTTAATCTCTAGAAAATTGCCAGAGAAAGTTGTGTAGTAATGGTCAACAGAAGACGACAAGGCATATGTGAAACCCTAACAAGCATGTATGTATATATATATGACTAGATATATTCTTGAATGTTCTTCTTAGATTTTGCACCTTGTATCTAACATACCTAACAGCTAAGCCACACTGGCACAACCTTTTCACAGTGGCAGTGTGTTTTACAATCATAGAAATGGATGCTTAAGTCTAAAAATCTTGAGTACTTGCCATATCTCCATAACAACTGTTAATCACTTAAATTCCTTTCTTCACCTCTATACAGTAAACTGGTTTTAGACTTGTTCTTTCAGTGGCGAAAAAACTGAAATTAGTCTTCAGACTTAGTAAGTAGCTAGAATCACACCCTCCCTCAGGAAGACAAATCCAAACAAATGCTTGTTCCAGGAATTGAGGTTTCATCATTTCCAGACACAAACAGTTCATGCAGTCTTTATTTGTAAGTAGCAGGCACTTAAGCATCATCCAATAGTCAGTGCGAGTCCCACCTCTCTCCCAGGGAAACTTTTCTACAGCAATCACTGGAAAAATTCCTCATCTCACCCAGAGGTCCCATCTTAGTCACCCAGCATTAGTGCTGCTTATCACAACAGCTCTATTTTGGTGCAATTTCAGTTTCCTATATTTCACCACCTTTTGTAAGCTCCACCCACCTACATCACAACCCTGATTGCCACAGATTTGTAGCGATCAGGGCTGTGATGGCATGACCCTTATTAGTATCATGTTAAAAACAGAATTCTTGCTTTATCTTCATGCGAGCACTGCTCAGAGGGTCTTGTTCTGTCATCATAAGTTATAGCACATTCCACATTTTCATTGAAGAACTGCAGGTCTTATTTTCTTACTAGTTTCTCCCACCACAAGCACAGGTTTTATTGCTGATTCTGCTTTCTGAGGATACATTACTTCCTGGTTATTTCAGGTCCACCTAAAATGCACTTTTTTTTTTTTTTAAACACACACAGAAAAGGGCACTATGTCCAAAATTTCTACATCTACCTAAGAATGTAGTGGAAAATTGCTTCTTTTGAAACCATTTGACTTTTGAAACGAAAATCACAGATGTGTGCTTGAAGTTCGGAGTGGGCATCTCTACTCCATGGAAAAAGATAGGAATGGCCATCTGTGGCTGTCTAAAAATTTTTAAGGGAGACAAGCTTCCTTCTGAAACCTCTTCACTGGTTAGTAGTGTCCTTCTTATTCCAAGAGTGTATACGCTGTTTTCCAAATCCCCTGAGAAACAGATATAACCTGAAAGTAGATGGGCATGGCTATAAGAAGAAAGAGAAACCACTTTATTTCAGGTAGTTAAATTTACTGCAGAGAAGAACTATGACCCTTTCAAATGTTTGAAAAAGAATACAGTGATCAAACCCCAGAAACAAGTAGTTTCTCACCATCAGTTGAAGTGTTCAGCTATTAGCAGCAAGTTTGAAGACATCACAGCATGTAAAAGAGAAGCTAGATGAGTAACTGATGTTTTTGACAGAGTAGTTGATCACCTTCCCACAGCAGTACATACAGAGCTGCATACACTATTTATTTTGCGTAACTCCCTGTTGTGTTGCAGGTATCTCTTCTCTACATTACTCACATGGGAGCAAATCACATGGATGAAATCTCAGCAGCTCTTTAATATCTCTGCTTGAAGTAGTCCTAGGTCATGCAAAACTACCGTTCAACAAATGGAAGAATCAAACATGCTGGTTTTGGCTGGGATAACAGTTAATTTTCCCTCATAATGGTTGGCATGGTGCTTTGGATTTAGGATGAGAATAGAGTTGATAACACACCAATGTTTCAGTTGTTGCTGAGCAGTGCTTACACAGAGCCAAGGATGTTTCAACTTCTGGTGCTGCCTTGCCAGCAAGGAGCTCTGGGTGCAGAAGGAGCAGGGAAGGGAACCAGAACAGCTGACCCTGACTGGCCAAAGAGATGTCCCATATCACATGGTGTCATGCTGGGCAATGAAAATCAGAGGAGTTGGCCAAGGGGATACCATTGCTAGCTGGGCACTGGTCAGCTAGTGGTGCATCAGGATTTCTTTACTACTATTGCTGTTGAGTTTTTTTAAAATTTATTTTCTTCTCTTTCAAATAAAATTGTTCTTATCTCTAGCCATGAGTTCTCACACTTTTACCTCGCACGCGCGTGCGTGTGTGTGTGTGTGTTCCCTTCCCCATCGCACTCTCATGGAGTGAACAAAAGGTTGTATGGTGCTGAGCTACCCGTCAGGTTAAACCACAACATCAAAATAAAAAGTCTGCTAAGAATGACATGATACTTTTCAAATGTTATGATAACGCAGGGATTGACTATGCCTTTAAACTCATCTTCCATTCAGAAGTTCATTCCAGAAGTAATATACCAGATACAATTATTAAGGTCTTGATGTACCTCTTGAGTCATGATATATCTGTAAAAGCAGCAGGTTACAAAACAATTCACTGCATGTTTAGATTTTTCATTTGAAGGGTTTGTGTTATCTACTACTTAAATAAGAAAAACCACTAGCAAAAAAAAAAAAAACATGCATATTTTCCATCACGTTCATTTCACTCCATTTTTAGCAAATATTAACAAACATGAAGTTTGTTGTTTACTGTGTTTCTCCTTTGCAACATCATTCAATTATTAAAAAACTGGGTTCAGAAAGGGAGTCATGTGGGATACCATCTCAAGTTTTGGTACTGCAAGTGCTGATTCTATCTGCTTAGTTCAGCCAATAAACAAATAACTTCGTGTTTAATCAACATGAGGAAATGTATCTTACAACTATCAGTATAAAATGCATTTAATGAATAAGTTTGATGTGCCTGAACAGTGGAAAATACATCTTGTTTTCATCTATTGTATACATATGTTGCCCATATGGATAGAAGTTTTTAAGTCTGTCCTGAATACTTACAAATATTTTCTAATCATTTTTCTGTGTTACTCTACCTTTTTACTCTTCCTAATATAGGGACTTACTGGTTTTTATGTAAAAGTTAAATATTTTTAAAATATCAGTTATACATTCTGTTTTCTCTATGCTGCAATATTTTCAAGGAATTTTGGATATACTTTTGCCTTCAGATGTGCAATCAGAGCTCTACAGAGCCTCAGGGGGAGCCTGGCTTCTGTTTTCACAGCAGAACGAGTTCAGTTGTTTATAGATTTGATTTTAATGGGTTAATATGCACTGTAATATTTATTTTTCATCCAGATTTTTTTCCAAACAGAGAAATAAGCTTCTATTAACAGAATTTGAAAACACAAGTTACAGGCAGCAAGTATTGTGTGCAAATTCAAAGCAGTTCTACTGATTGTGAAGAATATTATTAAGCCAGTTCTAATTTTTTGTATGCATATACTTGTAGCATCTCACCCCTAAAAAACATTTGACCAGCAGCTGACCTATGCAGACATTGGAAGCCAACTCATGGTGTCATCTCTGTGGCAGCAAGGCTGCTACCACCCTCCAAGCCAATTTGTCTAAGCAAGCTCAGCTGTGTCTGTACAGATGGGGTCAGATGAGGATTTTCAATAGTCACACTTGAAGATATGGGCCTTTCATACCACGTGTTTCCAAAGGGAAATGCTGGATAATAGGCAGCTACATTTGAGGTTCTGCCTGTAGCTTCATTTTATAGTAGATAGATGCATTGATAAATAGTCTTTATACTAAAGTAATTGTCATCATCGTCAATACACCTCAGCTTACGGGGATCACACGAGAAAACAAATATTATTAAAATACTCGATTTTAATACTAGAATGAAATTGTCTCCCATGAGGTAAGTGAATAGACCTATGCATATAATGCCAGTTCTTGAGAACAGTTCTCACTTCGAGAAATTAAGGTTACATTTCCTAACTAATTAAAAAAAGACTGAACAGATTACTTTGTTGATGAATGCTTTACGAGCAAGAAAACTGCTAGTGTCCTATGAAGCAGCAAAAAAAAAAAAAAAAAAAAAGAAAAGAAAGAAAGAAATCCAATGAAAAGAAATCACTGGAAATTATTTTGCATGTGAAATTTAAGTTAAATGGTGCCAACTGAGGCTATTGCACTCTGACCTCCCAAATTTGCATAAATTCTGGCAGTTGGTTTAAGTGCTTCAAAAATATTTAGAAAATTCTCTGAATACTTTCTTTTCTATTTCTTGCACAGGAGAAGACTGACTGCCCTCTAACTTAGGTATTTGTGTCAGATGTCTACAATTTAACAACATAGAGAGTGCCACATGTTTGCTCCAGAAGATATTCCAGTAATACAGACCATATCTGCATTTTCATGGCCTCAGCTCAACAAACTTTCACAGGTTAGTGATATTATGACAGGCTTTGTCACTGCCATGTAAAGCATTAGCTGCTTTTCCCTTCAAACAGTAGATTAGATATTTCTGTGGTCAGTTTTTGCCTCTATTAATTGGTAAATAAACATTCAATTTAATGAAAAAGTGGTCACACAGTCCGTCAGTCACAGCCCTATAAAATTTCAGTCTCGTCTTCTAGTCAAAACCCAGGTGAAAACAATGACCTTCATCTACTTCTGTAATAACATTACTTCTTGAACCCTTCTCTATAAGATCATTCTGCAGATGTAAGCTCAAAGAACAAACAACTTGATGCAACTCAAGATTAACCAGACATGCTACAGCAAAACAAACAAGCCAACAACAACAAAACACAAAACATAAATTTGTCCTAATTTCCTTTTGGGATGGTAATACAAGAATATGAGAATCTAGCTAGGTAATTTTTTTTCCTGGTTTTCAAGCGCTGATTTCTTTAATATGGGGTTAAAGTTCCCTATATTCTTATTTTGCTGCCTGAGTAAAAAGCCTAAGTTGTAAGCAATCAGCAGTTCTAATTAAATCAGTGTACCCGGGGAACATTTTTTTTTTTAACCAATTAAAACATTAGTAACAAAAGTATGGACCCTAATGCTCAGGGGCACAGTATGATAATGACATCAAACTGCTACCAGTTCTGAGCTCTTGGCTAGAAAAAAAAAAAAAAAAGAGTCCAAAGTCTGTGACACTAAGCATATTATGTGGGCCAGACAGCAATGTTTCTGTGTTGCAAACACAAGTGTTTAGTGCATAATATCTCAACTATATGTTGTTAAATACAGAGCAATGGAAACTTGCATCTAACCATGTATGGTCAATTTCAGTTTGTGTTTCAGTTCATTTGCAAAGCAAGGGAAGAGGAAGAGCCTTCCATAAACATTTGTCCACTTTGCTAAACATCATCAATAAATGACCCAGCAGCGCAGCTCCTATCTAAGTGTGTTGCTTTCTTACATATAGCCTAATGACAGAACAAAGTCAAATAAATTTGGAGCCACTGCACACTTCTTTTCTCCTGTCACTGTTCTCACTGATGTTCACATATAACCACATTGAACTACTGCTGGGAACACCTATTGTCCAGGGCGTGATTGCTTCCCAGAGCAGTAAAGAAATCAGTGTTATCACTCAGCAGAGAACACACTTTGCCCGTAGCTAGTATTTAAGAACCAACGAAAGGAAGTCCTTTTTCACACAACACATAATTAAGTTTTGGAACTCATTGCCACAGGATGTTGCTACAGCCAAAAACATAAACGGACTTTAAAAAGAGACTAGACAAATTCATGGAGAAAGGGTCCACCAACAGCTATTAAAATATGATGGTCCAGATGCTGCCTCTAGTTCAGGAAATCCCTAAGCCACAGATTGCCAGAAGTTGAGTAGAGAAGAAAGGATGTATAATTCAGAAGATAAGGCTCAGCACTGGTGTGTTATTCTTTAGTCTGGATACTTAGGAAAAAAAACAGTCTCATATGGTGTATTGCCAGTCTTACCATGGTATCTGACCAATAGCTCATGAAGTTTGTAGAGGCAATTATGCCAAATAGGCAGAGCAACAGAAGACAGAATTTTTCAGTGCCTCAAAACTACAGCATCAGCTCAGCTTTTATTAAATATAAGCCCACAAACATGCAAGACATCCAACTGCATTGCAATAGCTACTTTATAATATAATGTATAAATTTTACATAACCTATTAAAAATAATTGCAACAGAATGAAAGCTGTAATGAAGCATATAATCAATGTAACACTCATCACAGATTTAATGTCACACAACAAAGTAAATAATCCAAAGCCCAGAGTCTATCCATCTGCTGAAATGCAGACAACACATGCCATGAAATAAACTGGAGAAAAAAAACTTAAAAACAACAAGAGACAAAGCTGTTTACATTTGATAGTCAAAATGTACATTCTGCATTACCATTCATTTCCAGTCACATTTCATAAAGTCACATCTGCACCAAATGTTCTACTCCCTCTCTTTGAACTCCTTTGAAATATTTCCTTGGTCTTTTTAAAGGGGTGTAAAAATGGACTTTCAAAAGCAATTCAAAATCTGTTTTGTTTCTTGCCAAGATTTTCTTCTAGATAATTAAGAGCGCCTCAAAATTTAGCTAAGCAAAATAATTGTGTTGGAAAAAAAATAATAATAGTCATTTATTTGAAATAAAACATGCTTCCTGGCAAAAAGGAAAATACACTAATAGGAGACAAAGGCGATAACTGAAACAATTCCATATAGAAATAAGCGTGCAAGAATGTTGGCGCTGATTCCACATAGTCAGCATACATGATATGAGATTGTCTTAATTCTCTGTGTACCATATAATATGCTTATATATGGTGGACCACTATGGACAAAATCATTCGAAAAACCTAATGGTCATTCATGACTTAACCTTTTCATAGAATCATAGCATCATTTAAGTTGGAAAGGACCATTAAAGATCATCTTGTCCAACTGCCCTGCAATGAACAGGGACATCAACAGCTAGATCAGATTGCTCAGAGCCTATCCAGCGTACCCTTGAACATCTACAGGGACTAGACGTTCACCACCTCTCTGGGCGATCTGTTTCAATGCTTCACTACACTAATTACAAAAAAGCTTTTGTCTTACATCGAATCTAACTGTCCCTCCTTTTAGTTTGAAATCATTTCCCCCTGCACTATCACAACAGCTCCTGCTAGAGTCAATCCCCTTCTTTCTTATAGCCCCTGAGAGGATAGTTGCCTTTAACCAGTTTGGGATCACCCAAGAACGGTAGCAGTCACAATTTAGTAATAAAGAAGGAACAGCAGAAGGAACAGCTTAGTCTTTCTGAGGATCAGGGCTCACCAGAAACTCCAAATGAAGGTGATCTCCAAGTAGAAATGCTTCCCCCTTGGTTGCCAGCCCTAAAAGGAAGTTAGGGAGGATTAGTTAGGAGACCCAGGGTCCACCCCTTCCAGTCACACAGGTGAATTGCTTGCCTCTGGGCTCCCAGGGCTGGCCATGCCCCTTCACCAGGTGCTCAATCACTGGTTCAGGCCGTGACCTAGTGTTTTCTGCACAGCCCCTCTTCAGATACTGAAAGTCTGCTATCAGTTCTACCCAGAGCCTTCTCTTCTCCAGGCTGAACAGCCCTAGCTCTCAGCCTGTCCTTGTAAGAGAGTTGTTCCATCCCTTGGATCATTTTTGTGGCCCTCCTCTGGATGCACTCCAACAGGTCTCTCTTGTGCTGAGAACTCCACATCTGAACACAGTACTCAAAGTGAGGTCTCACTGGTGCAGAATAGACAAGATCAATTCCTTTGACCTTCTGGCCATACTTCTTTTGATGCAGCCCAGGATATGGCTGGCTCTCTGGGCTGCGAGAGCATATTGTTGGCTTATGTCCAGCTTACCATCCACCAGTACCCCCAAGTCCTTTCTGGCAAGGCTGTTCTCAAATCCATCTGTCCCCCAGCTTGTACTAAGTGTTGCTACAACCCAGGTCCAAGACTTTGCACCTCATGAGGTTCACCTGGGCCCACTACTCAAGCCTGTCTAGGTCTCTCTGGATGGCATCCTGTCCCTTGGGTGTGTCGATCATACCACACAGCTTGGTGTCATCCACAAACTTGCTGAGGGTGCACTTGATCCCACTGTCGATGTCACTGATGAAGATTTTAAAGAACATTGGTCCCAGTGCAGACCCCTAAAGGATATAACTTGTGCTTTTATCCAGTAAAACATCTTCATGGCATTCCTCAGAGAACTGGAGAGTCTCTGAGGAAAGACAGAAATATAAATCCATATTGTTAGAAATTACTATCCACTGGGGAAAATCTAAATGTGAACACAAACTGTGAGTATAGAAAAACCACAGTGCTTGGCCAGAAAACAAATGTTCCTATGGGATTACTTTTTGGATTGACTGTGACTTCAGTACATTTATTACTGAATCTGAAATTTTCTAGCCAGTAATAGTCCAAAACCACAATTTCATCTTTTAATATTACATCAGAAGTGTTTTAAATATTGCTTAACCTACAATATGTTATAAGTTGAAATAAGTCAATGAGAAAACCCCAAAGACCAAAATTATTACAAATGGCTCAATCCTAAAGATTTTGCTTGTAGTCTCACTGAGTTCAATAAGGCAGTTCGTGTATTTAAATGTGAAGGGTCAGAAAACCTCAGGGAAAATGAAGAGTGGGTAATTGTTTCTAACATATCGTTTACATGTTGTGAGGTATTCCCAGCTGCTCATGGGAAGTCTGCACTGATTCATGGCTTCAGACACAGAGAGGTGAAGAGTCTAACACAGCATTCAGGGAAGAACTCTGAGACTTGCTTTGAGATTGTAATTTTTTTAATTTTTTTTTTTACAAGTAATAGAAGTGACATCTGCAGTTGTCTGTCATACAATCGATTTACCAATACAAAGGAAACAATTTTAGTGAAAAAGTGGTTATTTTATGAAAATAAAACCCTAGAAGTGTCAGTGAGTGTATCACTGTGCACATAGCTGCATTCCTGTGCCCTTATTAGCTCTCTAGCACCTCTATACTACAAAACTTCTATACCCACCCATTTCAGTAAGCGTGAAATATTTAATCAGACCTCAGTTCCATTCACTCCTTAATATTCAGCAATGATGGTACTTAGAGGAATTCACGCATATGTCACTAAGATGAACATCAGCTAAGATTCTACCATATCATTTTATATTGATTTCTAAAGAACTTCTACTTAAGGCAAAATCTCATCAGTCCTACTGCAATCTTACAGTTGCCTGAGGTAAGTCCATTGGAGTCTACTTTCCAACTGCTTTAATTTATCTGGGGATCAAATATATCAACTGAAATAACTAGGCAGTAATGCTAGGGTAGGTTTCCTAGGACTCTAGATGAGTTTCCATCAGTTTCCCATGTATCTTCTCCCCAGAAAGTTCTCTGATTAGGAAATAGCAACAGCTATACTCTGATGACTTTGGATATGGCAATAAGGCTGTGACTACTGTGCGTATAACATCCAAGTCAAACCCTTCTTTTTGATGTGTTCAAAGGATAAAAGCTTAATTATTTTCCAGAGGCTTCTGTTGAGAGTATAGATGAAGATTTTTTTTGAACCTGACAAGACTCAAGTCTATATATATTTCTGTATTTGTCTATACACGTCCCTCAAAATTTGACTAATGAGATAAATGCCATTGAACTTGAGGCTTTTCAAAGTTTATGACCCTTTTGAAAGGAAACGATTACTTTAAAATATTATTATCATTCATTTCAACTAAGTTTGCTTTCCTTTTCAGTTTGCATCTCAAAGAGCACCTCAAATAATTATTCCAGAATATTGATTGAAAGCACTTAGGAATTAGAATCACAAATCCTTGAAACCTTTTTATATTAAGATATTTACGAAGAAACAGACCTGTCATCCTCTTAATCTAAACTGAAGAGGCTGTTAGTATCACATGCAGCAATAATCTCTGCAAAATCAGTTATCAATATTAATTTTACCAAATTACAATATAAATATTGCATATACAGCTGAGAAAATAATGTCTCATGGGCATTTTACAATGCAAACCAAGAGATGAAGTTTGCATGAAAAAATTCTTGAGAGATATCTATTAAATCTGCTTCTGAACTAAGCTGTGCTAAATTAAACATAAAATTACATACAACAATTAAATGATTATTTATGTCTGTATTTCCTTTATGAAGTTTTATGCATCTTTTGGACCAATTGGTGTCCTCCGTCTTCACTAGTAGCGCCCCCAGTGCATACTGGCCTCAGCTCCACAGGTCCTTGTGCCCGCTCACATCCAAGCCCGTCTCTTATTCTAGGGGCACATCATGGATTTTTACACAGACTAACTATGGGCTTCTGGGGTTTGTTTTTTGTTTCAGGAACTCTTCACAGGATGAGCTGAAAGCCTTCACGAAGAGCAACATACCCATACCACTGCGGACTTGGGCAACTGGAAACCCTCCTTCAGATCTAGGCCTAGTGTCAAATTCTCTAGATCTTTTGCTGGCCTATTACAACTCTGTCTGAGCCAGAAACATTTTAACATACAAAAAGTAAACCATTCCATATGCTATGTGTGAGAGAACTACATGTTCCTCTCCAAAATACATCTCAGCTTGATATGTTCACTTTATTTCTAGATAAAGTAGGTGGATCAAGGAGAGATGCATATTGATAGGGTAGATGTACAAAATGATTGCCACATAGGCACAGAACAATTCAAGATCACAGTTTGATCCTATTAGAACATCAACTAACTGCCACAAGACTATTATGTTTCCATGAATCACTGAACATTGTTAATTTTGTAATGTAGAGTGGAAGAAAATTACTCATTATCTGACTTCACAGAAACAGCCAGGATATTTTTTAATTTTTTTTTCCATGAACACAAGTATTCAGATTCCAGGAAAATACACAGAATTTTAGCTGAATCAAAGTAAGTTTTTAATAAACATTGTACCAAACTGTGAATTATTTTACAGTTTGAACACAGAGTACTTAAAACTCATTCCTAGCTTGATGGAATTGACCAAGAATCACCAAAAGATTGATGAAACGAAGAAAATCTTGTTTGAAAATATAACAGAAACCAAAGCCCAGAAAGGTTCACATTCACATTGACAAGCTGTCTGTGTCTGTATATTTTAATATCACTGGAAATGTAATTTAATGTATCTGAGACAATGACACATTTGCTTTGATTCACAGATTAACTTCTATATACCCAATAAATGTTAATGGAAAAGGATCACTGAATTACATCATAAAATGCAACATTTAATCAAAAGAAGACAAAAGCATCAATGTGATAAAAATTGGATTTGTTGCAGTTATGATTGTTTTGATTAAGAATGAGAGCCATGTTTGGAAATAAAAGCAAACACAAAACATCTGGAATTTGAATTACTTCTCTGTGCACAGCACTTTTAATAGAAGTCCTGGTTCTGTCACTTCCCCAAATTCTTTCTGCACGTGCCCATGACTGACTCAGGCAGTGACAGTGACACTCACCTGCAAATCAGGTTACTTAGATGTCTTCACTGTGTGACACAAAGCTGGACACAGAAATCTCATTTTCTATGGGCATGAATTCTGTTAATCAGGTGCTTGCATTAATAGCCTATTCATATCTAAGCAGGTCAAGAAAATAGTTTAGTTTTAGGAGTGACCGTGTCAGACTGTTGAGAAGAACTAGCAGTTACATTACGCTTTGTAATTTTTAGATACAAACATAATAATAGATAAGTACACTGATACTAGACTGAGGCAAGGAAACTAAAGGTCATAGAGTAATTGCAGAACAGAAATTTAACCAGAATCTCTGAAGTTAAAGCCATGTGCTTGTCATGGAACTTATCTGGTCCAGGGATATTAAGAAATGTGTACATAAAAGCAATAACTCATTCTAAGACAGTCCAGTAGTCAGAAGGACTGGAATGGTCAGAATTTCCAGTAGCTTGGAAAAGGAATGGATACTGTCATTTTAGTATGAGTTATTATTACCAATGAGTTATTATTAGCCAAGCCGCTTTCCATCATCTATCGGCGTTCCTGGTCAACTGGAGAGGTCCCAGAAGACTGGAAACTTGCCAACGTGACTCCCATCTACAAGAAGGGTCATAAGGAGGATCCGGGGAACTACAGGCCTGTCAGCCTGACCTCGGTGCCGGGGAAGGTTATGGAGCAGATTGTCCTGAGGGAGATCAC